>NC_081180.1:139473084-139537013 GCF_029867415.1 Vicia villosa | reverse complement strand
ACACCTTCCCTTTGCATAAATTACCCCCCGAACTCAGTTTCTTTTAAAAAGGTTTTTCCTGTTCTTTTAGCCTTTCTGATATTTGGATAAAATAAAAGTCGGTGGCGACTCTTGCTTACCGCGACATTTCAAATAAAGTCAGTTCACCGTATTACAGAACTGGCGACTCTGGTGGGGACTTTTCGATTAAAAGAAGGGTTACCTTAAAAGTTTAGGAATCACTTAAATGTTTTCTATTGTTTTCTTTGTTTGCTTTATTTTTCAGGGCTGTTTTGGGAAATAAATGAAGGACGAATCCTATTCCCGGATTCAAGAACACTTAAGATTAGGAGCGGCATAGTCATGGAGACCCCCCTTGTGCATGCTTGGGGTTGGTCAAAATGAAGTACGCGCTTGAGTTAGGCCTCCACTGGTTATTGTGTACCTCTTTTGCATGAGAGAGGTTTATGCATGTATCTTTGGGTGCGTCGGAGCTCATGGACCTTTAGTCACCTTTAACCCATCTTGACTTTTAGGAACGTAGTGGGAGAGCTATTCTTGGTGCATGCCAAGTTATGGTCGCGACCCGATACTACAGCTCAGATAGGTTTCTTCCTAAAGTATCATTGCGTGGTATGCATGTATCACGTTCGAGGGTGCTTTAGAGGGGGCTGACAATTCTGGGTCACTGGTAGAACCCGTTGCTGAAATCTCTTTATCCATAGAAGTACCTTTGGGAAGGGTATCTCCCCCGGTCAAACTCCATGCAAGCCAAGCCTAAGGAAATTGTGTGATTTACGTGGACTTATCTGTGTTTGTGACTCATGCATCCATGCATCATTCATACCTATCATGACTCACTCATTCTAAGGAGTTAAAGGATTGTTAACCATAATTTGTTTTGTAGGCCATGGGAATCAAAGTTCATAAACCTTTTTGCCTCAGCTTCAAGGGAGTACCTACATCTCTGAAGATTCTTTATGATAATGTCTCTGGTGCTTTTGTGCTTTCCGAATCTCTTAACAGATTAATCAGCCTGGTACGGACCAAAGTGGATGAAACGCTCCTCAACACAATGATCCGGTTTTATGATCCTCTCCTTCATTGCTTTACTTATAGGGACTTTCAATTGGTTCTCACATTAGAGGAATTTTCCTCCATCATAGGATTACCTATGCTTGATCAGATGCCCTACACTGGCGAAGAAGAGATTCCTAAGTTGGAAGATGTTGCTGCTACATTGCATTTGCCTCGACCAGAAATTAAAAAGGTTTGGGTGAATAAAGGAGACTACACTGGTTTTCCTATTGACTTCTTATATAGTCAAGCTGAAATCTTGATTAATGCTGCAAGTATGGATGCTCTTGAAAAAGTCCTCGCTTTCCTGATCTATGGGCAAGTTTTGTTTCCTCGTTATGACAAAATTGTGGATGTGATTGCCATTAAGATCTTCATCAGCAATAATCCGGTTCCTACCTTATTGGGTGACTTGTTGCATTCCATCCATCATCGATCATCTAAAGGGAAATGCTGCGTTCTTGGATGTGCACCTCTTCTACATAAGTGGTTTATTTCTCACTTACCCCGTTCCGTAATAAAGAATGAAGAAGGTGGGACCTGGGTTCAAAGAGTCATGAGGCTTTCATACGACGACATCGTTTGGAACCAAAAAGAGTTTGAAGGAACCCATTTGTTTGATAGTTGTGGAGATTTCCCAAATGTACCTCTTCTTGGTACTCGAGGAGGAATAACTTATAATCCCATATTAGCTCGACATCAGTTTGGTTTCGCTTTGAAAGACAAACCTCGCTCCATATATCTTAGCGCAGAAAATTTTGATTATGATTCAGATACAACCGGAAAGAAGAAGTTGTTTATTAGAGCTTGGTCCAAAGTAAAGAAAGTATGCACAAGAGAATTGGGATTAAGGAACTACATCCCTTCAGATCTTTATTTTAAGTGGATTTATGATCGAGTTGTTGAGTATGGTATGCCATATCCATCTGATATCCCTGTTGTGCCAAGGGTCACCCCTCCGGTCGTTCCCGTGGTTTTGGAGCCTTATGTTCCCGCTCCAAATGAAGACCTTGTTGCTACTGTTGCTTCTTTAAGGAGAGAAAAGGCGGATCTTGAAAAGCGCCTACGTGAGGTTGAGGCTGAAAAAGCAGTGTTAGTGGCTGATGCTAAAGAGCGAGATGGTATGCTTGACTATTTCTCCCGTAAATGGAAGATAGAGGATTTCGTCTCTCCAAATCAGATACAATCATGGGAGCAAGAGATTGATAGACTCGTCCAAGAAAGAAACGAGATGATTAAAGCTCACAAAGAAGAGATCATAAGTTTAAAGAGAAAGCGCCAACTCGAAGACTGATTGCTATTATTTTATTTTATATTATTTTCAGATGTAACTATTAACTTTATAACATTATATTTTATATTTTTATAAGAGAATTAATATTTTTGCTTTTATTTTTCAATATGTGTTAAAAATCCTTTAATTTCTTGGAAACATTGCATACGCATCATCATACCATTCATAAACATTACATCACAGGTGTTGCACCCCAATTTTTGACCTCTGAGATCCCATCATTTTCTAAGTGTTATGATCATTAATGTTATACCCCAAAATTTGCCTGCGTTTTTTAAAAAAAAAAAAGAGAGAAGTCAACAGACTTCTGTCTAAAAATTTGGAGTTTTATACAATCTTGGATTTTTATTTCATAAATATTCTGATTTTATAAATACTCAATTTTTAGAATTTTTTATACAGTATTTTGGTTCGCTGTTAAATTTATTCTTACATAAACGCCAAATACTGTTTATCACTTCATACACTGTTTATTTGAGATTTATTTTCAGATAAATAATGCTGACGCAGTTGGTACAGAATTAAAATTTGCAGGCGCGAAGTCCGGGTTTCAGATTATACTGCTCAGTCAATAGCTCGAACAGTCAACAGACAACCAGTTTGACCAAAAAGTCAACACACAGTCAAAAATGCAATTTTTTTGTCAACATCCATATTTTGTCAAAAGATTCATCATGTGATCAATGGTTGATCATAATTCATCAAGAAAAGTTCAGAAATCAACAAAACTCAAAATTGCAAAATTAGAGTTTTTTACCTAAAAGTCAACTGAACTTTGACCGACCATAAGTCTCTCATAATTTATCAGAAAAATTCCAACCAAAGCTCATTCTCAAGAAAATTCAATTCTCTACAACTTTGATGTTGGGACCAAGGTCAAGAAATGCTTCCGCCTAAGAGATATAAGCCAAAACATTACAGGTCATTTTCAAAGTCAACAAAAAGCAGTTTTTTGTCAAAGCCCATATCATCAAAATAACTTCTCCAAATGCAAAAACGCTTCCAAAGTGGCTTGTAGAGGACATCTTGGGCTTTCTAAAAAGTAAAAGAACACTTTCATAGGATCAAAATTGAGGGAGATATGCCTTGATGAAGTTGACCTTTTTTGGAAAATTGCATGAAACAAGTAATGACCAAAATTTGATTTTTTTTTCAAAAAGGCCAATTCTTTTGTGATTTATTCTTGATTTTCATATGTTTAAAGATATTCACAACATATCCATGATTCATGACATTTTTATTTCATTTTAATTAAATTTTATTCATTTAAAATTTAATTAAAGTGAGATAATTCAAAGATATTATCCAAGATGCTCATATGATACAAGCAATGATCCAATTCATCTCTAAAGGCCAAGATTCCATTCAAGATATGCAATTATCATAAGTTGGAAAGAATAATAAAACACTTGAGATTTTAAACCATGGTTAGTCTTTTTAACTTAAGGCATTAAATGCTAATATTCCATTTTATCTTCAAAGTTCATCATCACATATTTATTAATAATTATCCCAAATACTATCATCATTTTTTTTTGTTATAATAGAATATTCTAACTAACCATATTTTTTTCCACCATCATTTTAATAGTTTATCTAACCATCTTATCTTATATTTTTCTACAAATCTTCATTCTCAATTTTTATTTTAGTTAATATTATTTTAATTAACCATATTTTTGTTTAAATTTATTTTATTAGTTATGTTATTATTATTTCGTTTTTCTTTTTTTTTATAATATTTTATATTTTTAATTTCATTCTTGTTATTGTCTTAAACCAAAATTAGTATTTAAGTTTTATTTTGATATTATCTTGTAACTTGATTTTACTATTTTTATTTTGATATTATCTTTAAATGTTATATTTTAATTTTTATTTGTGTTATTATCCTTATATATTATAAGATATAATTGTTAAGTGACCATTCAACAAATTCTATTCAAACTTCATAATTCTATCCATTAACCATTAATGTATTAATATTTCAAACTCAATTCCAATTTGATTTCTATCCATCTTATGTCATTGCATACAAGTTTTTCCTATAAATAGGCAACCATATGTTCATAATTAAAGAGGAGGAGGACACCAAAAAAAAACATTGTCAAGTCTTTGTTTTCTCTTTTCTTTTCTCTCTTCCAAGTTTCAAGTTTCAAAGGGAGTAAGAATTTGGAATTACAAAACTAAGAAACCTCCACTCAAACCAAGCATCATTTGAAGGTAAGTTTCCTCACTTTGAAACTCTATAAAATATGCATCATTTATATTTCATTTTAATTCAATAGTTTCTTTTATTTTCCAAATATACTTTGATTTATCTAAGTATTCATCCTTGTTTCCTTTTTTACTTGATGATGTTAAATATTGAAATACTTCTTTGCCATTGATCAAGCTCACCATGATCCATCATAAACTCACCACACAAGATCCTTTTATTTAATTTTCTTCAATATCTTTTAATCAATTTATTTTCTTTGCATAATTAACTAAAAATACCTAAAAAACCAAAAAAATATTTTCTTTTAGATTTAGGTTTATATTTTTTATAATCTAATTTTTGACATAAAAAAGAATATTTTTCTTGTTAAGTTTAATTATTTGTATAATTATTTGTTTAATTAGTTTGTTAATTAACTTAAAATCAATTCCAAAAAAATCACAAAAAAAAATATTAAGTTTAATTTGTTTTATATTTATTTTTGTATATTATTGATATTATTTCTTATCTTTTTCTTTGTCTTGAATTAGAATAAAAGATCAAATATGGCAGAGATTGTATGCAGTTGATTTAAGACTTTTGGAAATTTATCGTGTAGTTGCTATGATTCTATCAAGCTTCTGATAAATTTTCATTAACTTTAAATCCGAGATCATCATTCACTCACCATCGATCTTCACTAACATCGTGAATATACTTGACTAGCTTCAAGATGATTCACGTGCTAACATACTAACAATTGACTTTAATTTCCGCATTTTATTATATTGTTCTTTATATTTCTTGCTTTATGCTTTATTTTATTATTTATTATTTATATTTCTGTTATTTTTTCTTTGTCCATTTGGACATATTATTTATGTTTCTGTTATTTTTTCTTTGTCCATTTGGACATATTATTTATGTTTCTGTTATTTTTTTCTTTGTCCACTTGGACATATTATTTATATTTCTGCTATTTTTACTTTGTCCATTTGGACATATTATTTATGTTTCTGTCATTTTTTCTTTGTCCATTTGGACATATTATTTATATTTCTGCTATTTTTTCTTTGTCCATTTGGACATATTATTTATATTTCTGCTATTTTTTCTTTGTCCATTTGGACATATTATTTATATTTCTGCTATTTTTCTTTGTCCACTTGGACATATTATTTATGTTTCCGCTATTTTCTCTTTGTCCATTTGGACATATTATTTATGCTTCCGCTATTTTTTCTTTGTCCATTTGGACGCATTGTTTATGTTTCCGTCATCTTCACTTCTTCTATTTTTAAATCAAAAGTGAGCTAAGCAATTAAGAGCCCATGGATAACCATGGATACAAAGGGTGCTTAAAACCTTCCCTTTGTATAACCAACCCCCCGAACCCAAAATCTGTCAAAAGGTCTTTCCTGTTCTTTTATGCCTTTCCTATTTGGATAAAATAAAAGTCGGTGCCGACTCTTGCAAAAATATAAAATAATAAAAAAAAGAGAGCAAGGAGTCAGTTCGCCTCAAAAAACCGAGTTTACAGAACTGGCGACTCTGCTGGGGACTGAAAAATCTTTTCAAAGAGGGGTTACCTTAGAGTTTTTGATCACTTTAATATTTGCTTATACTTGGTTATTTTGTACATACTTGTTATTTCATGCTATATGTGTGGTTCCGTCACTTGAGATACATTATGGACAAATCCTAACCCGGATTAAGTACACATAAGAATTAGGTGGAGGGTATAGTCATGTACAGGCGTACGTGAGAATCCTTCCGCTCAGTGGAGGTTCCTTGTTGGTAATATATGTTTAGCATGTTTCGTAGCGAAGACATTATTGCTTTCATTAAACTGTAGAAGCTGAGTTGGCCGTAGAACCCCAACCCATCCTGGCCTTATTAGGTTGTGGCGCAGAAACTATTCAGGTGAAAACTTGGATTAGTTGTCATGCGGAGAGCCACACTCAGACGAGTTTTTCTTGAGAATATTGCTAGCTCACAAGTTCAGTTGTGCAAGCCGGTAATATCCGAAAGAAAAATGTAGACTCTGACGTATCAGTAGAACATGTTGTGCAGGTGATTAACCCCTAGTACTATCCCATGTTTGGTTCTTTGACCTCATGCTCGTGACGTTGAACTTTTGAACCTATCTTATGTGCACCATGTTTGTGTTACCATTTTTGTATATGTGGCATTCATGCATTCATACATTCATAAAAATATTTTCCTTTGATTTCCAATGAACTCAGAGGTCTTTTTTTGTAAACATCGTAAGTTTCATCAAACTCAATGGATCTTGGGTGTTGATGGGGTGAAAACTCTAATCCACCAAAATGGATGATTGATTTTGATGATAACTTGATCAATGCTTTAATCCAATGCTTGAATGATTGCAAATTAATATCTTAAGTTCTTTGAAACTCAAATAATATAAACAACAATTGCATCATTTGCATACATACATCCATGTTATCCATGAAACTTATCCTTGTCTGTCTCCATCTTCGAAGTTGTCTGTCTACCATCAAGTTGATTCCTCCTCCTCGGAATCCTCTTCCAGAAGGTTTTAGGTCTGATCTTCATTGTCCTTTCCATCAAGGGGCAGCGGGCCATGATTTAGAAAGATGTTTCCCTTTGAAGGCCAGAGTTCAAGAGTTGGTTAGATCAAAGTTGTTATCTTTTAAGAATGTTGGTCCCAATGTTGTCACTAATCCTTTGCCGAATCAGAATGGCTGAAAACGGGTCAAAGACAATTATCTCCCTAAAGCCAGTGTATCAAGACAGGACAGCTCATCCTCGTCACTGATTAGTCACTAGGCCTTGTTTCTTTACTGTTTGCATTTCCTTAATTGTGTTGTTTACTTTTAGACTTTGTTTGTTTATGAATGGTGATTTTAATGAAATGAGCATCGTATGTTTGAATTCATTTTCATCTACTATGTCTATGTTTATGCTTCTTTTACAAAAAAAAAAAAAAAATCTATTTTGCTTTCTCTATCAAACTTGTGTTTTACGCAAAGATTGGAGGGAGGATGATGACAACAAAATATCCAGGTTGTTGAACTGTATGCTTTCAAATAAAACGTTGCTGATGATGTACAGGCATTGTTTCAATTCCCAAACACTGGAGAAATAAGGAAGTTAATCCCTTGTCAACCCCTTTGAGCCTAGAAGTTGGTGTTTCTTTCTATACAAAATAACCCACATTTTAACCCGGGGCAGGGTAGTTCCCAGTTAATTTGGTTGTGCATTCTATTTTAAGAGAATCATTCAATGCACCTTTTAACAAGTGTTTTAATCACAAGCTTTCCTCCGCTTACATCAAAGAAATGTTGGAAACGCCGAGCAAAAGTCGATGATGGTTCATTATAATCATTAAGCAAGGTAGTCACTATCTTTCAAAAAAAAAAAGTATCAAAAAAGAAAATCAAAGAAAAGCCTGCTAAGTCAAAATCAAAAATGACTTAGGCAAAAATTAAGGCATCCCGCTGACTGTAAGTTCAAAATAAACAGTTCAGGCAAAAGTTAGGGATATCAAAAGAAGGAAAAAAGGAGAGATAAGTCAATAAATTCTTGAACCACAAAATGTTGTGATTATCAAATGGAAGAAGTGACTGGCATCTCCAAGTTTTCTTGGCTTGTGAACTATCATCATTACAACAGGTAAAATTCCAAAAGTCTCTTGGTACCTGAATGCATATTTTGAATTAACTGGGTTTAGGAATGAAGATCATCACGAAGATGGGGTGGGTTACAAAAAATTTGAGCCTTATACCTTTTATTTTTTTAAACCGTGAACCTAACCACGTTACAACCTTCAAAAGCCCTAATTGAAGCAAGGTTTATTTTGAAAGCATACTACAACAAGGTTGCGTAAGCTGACTCCCAAGAGATTTACCAATCATTTATGTTGATACCATATCTTTGCTTTATCTTTCACGTTGATTGTTTTAACCTTTATGTTTTGAACAGTGATTCCATTTTCTTTACAAAGTGACTTTGATTTCAAAAATATATTTTGAGCATTGCATTAAAATTACCATTCTTGAATGAACATTTTATTTGCAAGTAAGCACCCATCTTCTAGGAAGTTCAAACAGTCGAGAAACTTGGTCAGTGATCCTATCAGGGGCACGTTACTTTAAGATCCTGTTGTTCATATGTTTAATCAAGATTTGTTGATTAGAATATCCTCTTCAAGATGTATACTATGGCAAGTCTTCCCAACATTCATTTCAAGAGTTGAATATGTGATCAGTTCATCCCCAACATAGTTCAACTGAAGCCAAGATCAGTTAACTTGCAACAATTATTCAATCAGGGGCAATCTTCTTCACCAATCCCCAAGCACAGTTTATCAGTCCTTCTCAAAGGATCATTTGTTTAAAACAGTTATCAGTGTGACAAGAAGTTTGCTCAAGCCTCTTCCTAAGCAGATTTTTTTAGAGTTCCCGTGTTGAGGAATCAAAGCTCCAATCTTGCCTCACAAAAGAGTCAATCCTAGTTGTCATAAATAACTACATTGCATTGAGCATTCATCATGCATAGAAAAAAAATTCAACATCATGCATAGAAACAAATTCATGCTCATTTATATTTTTCCAAGTCTTGTTGTTATCAACATCTTACCTTGAGATCGAAGTCCAACTTACTTGGCATTGACCTTTAATAGTATTCAATCACGCTTTACTCTTGATTGATCTTTATTTATATTCAATCATGTTTTACTCTTGATGTGGTTTGATCGTGCTTTACTCTCGGTGGGTGTCTCAATCATGTTTTACTCTTGATGACCTTTGATATTGTCCAATCATGTTTTACTCTTGATTGTCTTTGATACTATTCAATCATGTTTTAGTCTTGATTGCCTATGATGTTATCCAATCATGGTTTACTCTTGATTGCTTTTGATACTATTCAATCATGTTTTAGTCTTGATTGCCTTTGATATTGTCCAATCATGTTTTACTCTTGATTGTCTTTGATACTATTCAATCATGTTTTAGTCTTGATTGCCTATGATGTTATCCAATCATGGTTTACTCTTGATTGCTTTTGATACTATTCAATCATGTTTTAGTCTTGATTTCCTATGGTGATGTTCAATCATGTTTTACTCTTGAATGCCTCTGTCAATTTATACTCCTTTCCAAATTCATTCATGTTTTACTCTTGAATTATTTCTGATATGGGTTCCAGAGATTTTTCTTTCTGAACGTCTCTGTTGATTTCCTGTCCAAAGTTCCTTTCACGTTTTATTCCTGAAAGCTTCTATGAAGTCCGATTCTATTCCTGGATGACGCATACCTTTTCCCCAACGGAGTCTGTTTACTTCTCCTATGTGGTGTCCTGTTTCCATCTCGTGGAAATCATATGCATTCATAATCATAAGCATTACATTGCATCTCAGGTTCAAAAATTGTGTTTTTATATATATTTAAGTCTCTTCAATCACGTCGAAACAAAGATTTACAATCTTCACATCTCCGGATAGAAGAAACTTAAATAGGGGCATCTGTTGCACCTCAATTTTTGACCTCTGAGATCCCATCATTTTCTAAGTGTTATGATCATTAATGTTATACCCCAAAATTTGCCTGCGTTTTAAAAAAAAAAAGAGAGAAGTCAACAGACTTCTGTCTAAAAATTTGGAGTTTTATACAATCTTAGATTTTTATTTCATAAATATCCTGATAAATTTTTAGAATTTTTTATACAGTATTTTGGTTCGCTGTTAAATTTATTCTTACATAAACGCCAAATACTGTTTATCACTTCATACACTGTTTATTTGAGATTTATTTTCAGATAAATAATGCTGACGCAGTTGGTACAAAATTAAAATTTGCAGGCGCGGAGTCCGGGTTTCAGATTATACTGCTCAGTCAATAGCTCGAACAGTCAACAGACGACCAGTTTGACCAAAAAGTCAACACACAGTCAAAAATGCAATTTTTTGTCAACATCCATATTTTGTCAAAAGATTCATCATGTGATCAATGGTTGATCATAATTCATCAAGAAAAGTTCAGAAATCAACAAAACTCAAAATTGCAAAATTAGAGTTTTTTACCTAAAAGTCAACTGAACTTTGACCGACCATAAGTCTCTCATAATTTATCAGAAATATTCCAACCAAAGCTCATTCTCAAGGAAATTCAATTCTCTACAACTTTGATGTTGGGACCAAGGTCAAGAAATGCTTCCGCCTAAGAGATATAAGCCAAAACATTACAGGTCATTTTCAAAGTCAATAAAAAGCAGTTTTTTGTCAAAGCCCATATCATCAAAATAACTTCTCCAAATGCAAAAACGCTTCCAAAGTGGCTTGTAGAGGACATCTTGGGCTTTCTAAAAAGTAAAAGAACACTTTCATAGGATCAAAATTGAGGGAGATATGCCTTGATGAAGTTGACCTTTTTTGGAAAATTGCATGAAACAAGTAATGACCAAAATTTGACTTTTTTTTCAAAAAGGCCAATTCTTTTGTGATTTAATCTTGATTCTCATATGTTTAAAGATATTCACAACATATCCATGATTCATGACATTTTTATTTCATTTTAATTAAATTTTATTCATTTAAAATTTAATTAAAGTGAGATAATTCAAAGATATTATCCAAGATGCTCATATGATACAAGCAATGATCCAATTCATCTCTAAAGGCCAATATTCCATTCAAGATATGCAATTATCATAAGTTGGAAAGAATAATAAAACACTTGAGATTTTAAACCATGGTTAGTCTTTTTAACTTAAGGCATTAAATGCTAATATTCCATTTTATCTTCAAAGTTCATCATCACATATTTATTAATAATTATCCCAAATACTTTCATCATTTTTTTTTGTTATAATAGAATATTCTAACTAACCATATTTTTTTCCACCATCATTTTAATAGTTTATCTAACCATCTGTTATACCCCAAAATTTGCCCACATCTTTTTTCAAGAAAACTCCAATCTGAAAATTAAGAGTTTCATATAATCATGGATTTTTATTTCAAATATCCTAGCATATGAAGTACTTAAATTTCAGAAACTTTTCTTATACAGTAGCTTGGCTTACAGAGGAATTTATTCTTACGCAAACGCCAAATACTGTTCATTACATCACAAATACTATTTATTTATTTACAGATAAATAGTACTAACACAATCATGCAGAGTTAACTCTTTTTGCAGGCGCAGAAGCAGGAAACTCACACTATACTGGTAACAATTGTTTTTGGTTTCCCACTAACTTTTGTACTATATTCCATTATTTTCAAAATCTTTTCAAATCTCTTTTTCAAAAATCAAATCTTAACTTGTGTGTTTTCTGCCAGTCAAATATTTCTATTTCTGTGCAGTAAACAATTTTCAGGTTATTATCGGTAATTTTGCCCGCATACCGTAAATATCAGTTATTTATTATGTTTCTGTTTCTAACAAGTCATGTAAATAAATTTTCATGCTTCACACAAAACAAAGACAAAAATAACAACAAAAAAGAAAAGAAAATTAACTTTGACAGTTGACTTTTTCACTTTAACTGCTGCTTCAGTACACGAACAGTCAGTTGACAGACAAACTGCAGACAGTACAACTCTCAGTGTTTTGTACAATCAATCAAATCAATCATTCACAATTCAAATTTTCAAAGATTTTTTTGTTAGAAGTCTTCTGAATATCACACGATTAGCAGAAACTCAGCACTGCACAAAAATCAGGTACGCTTAACTGCCTCCTATACAGACAGTCCCTAATCAGGGTTTTTCTTGTTTTAACAGGAGCAACAAGTTTTGAGAGCTCAAGTGGATTCCATATACATCCATACATCTCAAAGTACCATCATACAAATTTTCAAACTTCAATTCACTCAGACGCACCGTCAGCAGCTCAAACAGTCAACAGACGACCCGTTTGACCAAAAAAGTCAACTGACAGTCAAAAATGAAATTTTTTGCCAAAGTCCATATTTTGTCAAAGGATTCAACATTTGATCATTGGATGATCACAATTCATCAAGGAAAGATCAAAAATCAACAAAACCCTAAGATTCAAAATTAGGGTTTTTGCCTGAAAAGTCAACTCAACTTTGACTGATCATAACTCTCTCATCCTTCATCCAAAAAATGCCAACCAAAGCTCATTTTGAAGGAAATTCAATTATCTTTCAAATGCAATTGATCCCATGGTCATTGCATTCACCATTTGAAAAATATGGCCAAAGACATTACAGGTCATTTTCAAAGTCAACAAAAAGACACTTTTTTCAAAAGGACACACAAGGAGAACCAAAAATCATTTTGACATGAAACCAAAGACATTGGTTAGAGGACTCTTTGAGGTTTCCAAAAAGTGCAAGATCTCCTTCATATGACAAAAATTGAAGGATTTACACCTTGTTGAAGTTGGCTAAATTTTGGGAAAATGCATGAAATCAACATTGCTCAAAAATGTTTTTTTTCCAAAAGATGCCAAGTTTTTATGGTCCAAACATCTTTGCCATGATATTATGGGCCTCCCACGACCAAGACAAAGCCCACATCTATATTATCCATTTTTGACATAATTTTATCTTATTTTAAGATTAAAATTAAAGGAAATTGCATGGATAATTGATGGCTTGATCTCCAAGTATGACACACCTCCAAAGTCTTCATTTTTCTGCAGAAAATTGATGCCCAAGGCAAGAGCATTGAATGGAGTCAAGGATTGGTCAAAAATTCAAGGTTTTTAATATTTTAAAAACCAAACTTTCAACAAAGGCAACAAGGCTTCTTGCTTCACTTCCAAGCAGCCTATGGGCTATAAAAGGAGCAGCATACCTCCACAACAAAGGGACACGAAATATAGCAAGAGCATAGCCAAGAAACCTCTAAAATTTCTCAAAATTCTCCAAACTTTGTAACTTTCGAATTATATATTTCAGCCACTATCAATACAAACCAATTGCTCTAATCATCTCCTGGCACTTAATATAGTAAGTTGGAAGCAATAACCATGGCTATATACTCATAGAAATCGTGTTTCAAAAATAACATATTCATGCATATTATCAACTTGTGATATCTAAACTATAAGCTTATTTAAACACAATCTAATGCCTTTGCCATCCATTTGAGATCATATGGGGTAGATCTAACGTTTAACATGTGAGTTTAAAGCCCTGAATCGTGGGGTGCCATGGTTGAAGCTCAAAGCTTCAACCTCTTCGTGTTCATACTTAACGTGGTCAAATGAGAAAACTAACCTCACCATTGGACTCAGGAGGTCATCTTTAGTAGATCTGGGCCCTTGTGGTTTTTATTTTCATGCGTTTTTGTAGGTTTCAAAAATCCAGAAATTCGAAGGTGGAATCCGCAGGTAAAATCGCAGGTAAGTCCGCAGCTAAATCCGCAGGAAATAGGTTGAAGATGATGAATAGTGATGAGGACTCTTTGACCACACGCGTGGCAAGTCCTTCTCTTCCTATTCGCCAGTCAACCGCACGTGGGTCCCACGCTGGACTCTCAAAGTCAGCATAATTCCATGTTATCCCTCTAGCCACGTGCATCATGTTCCATTCAATCTGGGCCATAGATCCTCATTAAAAACGAATCCAACGCACCATAACACACAACCACACCATGCACCTTCATCTGACTTCCACACCAGATTAGTATCCTTTTTAATTTTCTATTTTATTTTATTTTTATTTGCAAAAATAATTAAAAATAGTTAAAAAATCCCAAAAAATTCACAAAAAATATTTTAAACTTCTAAAATAATATATTATTTCCTGAAATAAAAATATTTTATTTTTCTTCAAAATTTCAATATTTTACATAATTAATTAGTATGTATTTATATATTTGCTTATTAATTATTTTAATTAGTCAAAAAATCATAAAAAAAATTTTTTCTTTGTGTTAAATACTGTTTATATATCATAAACTAATTTTGTACATATTTAGGATAATTTTCTCTTTAAGTATTAATTATTTGTGTAATTATTTGCATAATTATGTTTTAATTAACTTAAAAAATCCAAAAACAATTTCAAAAATTCCAAAAAAAATTAATTTTGTTCTAAAATCAATTAACAAACATTTTGTACATATTCTAAACTTATTTTCTAAGTTTAATCATATTTTCATCTTTTCTTCATTTTAAATTAATTAATCATGCATTAATTATATTTAAAATAAATCATAAAAAATCCAAAAACATGCCTTCTATTTCTTGCAATTTAAATTCCTAGATAAATGTATAGAATGTCAAATTCATGTAAATAGGCTAGTTTACATTTCCCGCACAATCGATGTAATAGCGTAGATTTACTTTCTGCACTTTACATTTCCGCATTTTAATTTCCAGCACCCATATAAACTGCGTGTATGTCAAAGATAAAACTGAACCGTCAGATCACTAACTTCAAAGATAAATATCTGAATTCAATCACAATCACATTTGCACCTCCTAGGGTAACCCCTTTTCACTCTTTTCAAAATCAAAGTTACATTTCTACTGTTTCGAGTACAAAATCGAACCTTTTGTTTATATCCGACGAATGGATAGATTTTTAAAGGGAACAAGGATAAAGACCTCCTAACTCAGGGTAGACCTCCTAGTTTGCTTGCTCAAAATCAAAACAAACAAAATTCTCATACACTGTTATTTTTTTAAAACGAATTTTCCAAAAGACAATATTTTGTATACATCCAAACACGGATCATTACAAAATTAACGATCTTTTCAAAACATCTTTCGAAAGATAAACAAGCATTTGTATATATCCGCACAAGGATCATTACAAATTCTATTTGCAAAGGTATTTCAAAAACACAGGTAAAGCATTCCGAATCAATTGAAAAGTAAAGCAAATGAGCTAAGCAAACTAAAGAGCCCATGGATAACCATGGATACAAAGGGTGCTAACACCTTCCCTTTGTATAACCTACCCCCTTACCCAGAATCTCTCAAAGGTCTTTTTTCTGTTTCTTTTATAAACCTTTCCTTCATTGGATAAAATAAAAGGTCGGTGGCGACTCTGTAAACTTTTTTCAAAAGTGACGCGAAAGCGTCCGATCGACAAAAAAGAGTCAGTTCACGTATCCCACCCACGGAGGGGTATGGCCCGAAAGGACGGTCCACACGGTTGATTTAAGACTTGTGGAGGTTTTTATCGTGTAGTCGCTATGATTTTATCAAGCTTCTGATAAGCCCCATTGACTTTAAATCCGAGTACATCATTCACTCACCATAGATCTTCCTACTAACTTTGATAACATACTTGACAAGTTTCAAGATGGTTATCTTTAACATTTAACAACTAACTTTAATTTCCGCACCTTTACTATACCGCTCTTTATATTACCGCTCTTTACATTTCTCGCTTTATCGCTTTACTTTATCATTTCATCATATTTACTTTCCGTCATTTTCTCTTTGTCCACTTGGACATATGTTTATGCTTCTGTTATTTTTCTTTTGTCCACTTGGACCATACTTTATTTTTTCGCTAAAACACTAATAAATAACCAAAATCTAAAAAATACATAAGGCTCTCTTTGGACTATCAGTTACTATCCCTAGCGCTTTGGAGATTCGGACTTATGGACCTAGTACCTCTGGACTCATTCTATTGCTATCCTGTGATTGTTCTGTCTGTCTGGCATTGTTCTGTTGTATGTTTATGTGTGCAGGTATTTCCTTGAAAGCCCTAGATGGTTAATTCCAAGGCATTGATATAAGGATTTTACCCGAAAACAACCGTTACTCTGCCCGATTTTCGTCAGAATCTTAATATGCTTAATAAAAAATGGTGCTAAGACAATAAGTTCATCTGGATCCCCAAGTGTTAATGTGTTGGTATTGATAAATCCAAAGGATGGGAAAACTACCTTGGCTCATAATGTCAAGTGTTGGCTTCTTATTCGGTTAGACCGTTTCTTTCCTTAGCTTTTATTTTATGCATTAGGTTAGCCTCTTCATCTCCTCCCATTCTTAAATTTTCAAAATCTTCTCCCTTTTTCCAAAATATTCTTATGTTTGCAATCTTTTCAAAACCTTTTTTTTCTTAAAAATATCTTTCGCCCTTAGTGGCTTTTCTTCAAAAGTTTAGACACCGTTAATTGTCGAAACGAGTGGTTATACCCCACGATTTTGAAATTGATTGATAATAACGAGATCTTTTCCGCGTGAGAGAGCTAGTGGCATACTCGTTGATTTTATCCGAGTTGGAGCCCTTCTTTCATTTGCGATGCAAAGAACTTGTTTGTTCTCATGCTCAAGATCAATGGCTGAGTATTTCTCTCTAACGACAACAAAGTGTTTATTCGTTTTAAAACGTTTTTCCCAAAAGCGGAACTACATTAGCTCTGACTTCTCCATTGCACCAAGGAGGTATGTAGGCCCAAAGCTTAACGCTTTGCCGAGCTTATTTTAAAAATAAAACAAACCCCTTTTTTAGCACACACACACAGATTTTCAAAAAGGTTCCTGTGGAGTACCACAGATATGAGGGGTGCTTAAAACCTTCCCCTCATATAATCAACACCCGAACCTGAGTTCTCTTTCTTGTTTTAAAAAAAAACAAAACTTTGGGTTTTACGTTCTTTTCCCTTTTCCTTTGAAAAAATAAAGCGCGGTGGCGATTTCAAAACGGAATATTGATTCGAGTCAATCCCATGGCTTCGATATCAGATTTTCCCCGCTACAGGGAGCATTGTTAATTTCCGGGACATTCCTTTGAGCAACACCTTTTTGGGAGACACACCACTTCTCCACCTATATACCCGATTGTATATAGGCATGGGTGGTCTAGTGTTAAATGTTGTTTTAATAAACTTAGAGTATGTGAGTTAAATTATTCCCTTTAATCATAATAAAAACTGGTTTGAGAATGTATCGAATCTCAACGTGTTCTTCAAAAAATTAATAGCTAACCGCTGAGGTGCTTAACACATCATTTTAATATAATGAAGCAGAGATATCGTTAAGCGTCCTTGCACAAAAGTAAAGTCCGCCCCATTAGCTGTTAAGAAGTGTGGTTGGCCCTAACTCAACCCTACAAAACCGGCTTGTAGGTTGAGGATTGCCCCCACTTATAAGGACATGTTCAGGTCATATATTGTCTGATGTGGGACTCTTAACACACCCCCTCATGCCCAGGACTAGGTAATTGGAGCGTAGAAATAAATGGTGGGTGGCCCGATTGCAGAAACCATAGAAGGTGGCTCACCGGATCTTAAACGAGGCTCTTGATACCATGTTAAGAAGTGTGGTTGGGCCTAACTCAACCCTACAAAACCGACTTGTAGGGTGAAGATTGCCTCCATTTATAAGGACATGTTCAGGCCATATATTGTCCGATGTGGGACTCTTAACATTAACTAACGATTTTAATAATTTACAAAAAAAATCATTATTATCAAAAAGGTCGATAAAAGATTTTTTTTAACAACACACCATAGAATCTAACTTGTCTTAACTACAAACAGTTAAATAAATAAATTAAATAAAGACCAATTACAAAAAAGTAATAACGAAATAAACTCAAGCACAATAAAAAAACGTATCAAAATAAATAAACAATACATATCATTCTAATCCTATTTAAATACTAACTACTAAAAGAAATAGATAACAATTTACACAAGATAAGCCGTGATAACAATTAAACTGCATTAATACATCACAGTGCATAAAATATCAACACCTGATTTTCTCACTGTTTACATCATATAGACTCTTATATTGACTGATTTCTTAATAGTTAAATCCTAAATTTGTCACATGTGCAAACTCATCAAATCCTTCCTTTTCTTAAAATCAACATCTATTTCTAAAGATAACATGTGAGCTAATGGATTGACAACATAATAATTATGCATGTCATACAATTTTTTTTTTATTTCAAGCTTTTCCAATCAACACATGTACTAGAGAATTATAGAAAGAACGTTACAATTATCATTCAATTTGTATGTATAATAATTTAGAATACAATTCAATCAACATAATTCAAAGAGAAGAGTGTTGTTTTTATAGTTAAAGTTGTTTAAATTCTAAGTAAAAATCCGCCCCACCCCGCCTTGGACCGCTTTTTTAAGAGGGTTAGGCGGGACGTGTAACGCCTGTATCTCAATTTATTATTTAATTTGGACTATTTTGGTATTTATTAAGTTTTGGCGTATTTTGAGCGACCGAGTCGGTATTATTTCGGGATAGCGGATCGATAGTTAATCGAGAATTTTGATATTTTCAGTATTAGAAATATTATTGGAATAATAGTTGGCGTTTTGGGAATTTTTCCGAGTAATTAAAATTAGACCGAGAATTTGAGACGAAGCGTAAAAAGGGAGTATATTGTGTTAATTAAGTTGGATTGGTTGGTATTAGTAAAAAGGAGGTGTAATTGTAGGCCCACTAAGAGGAATAGTGTTAATTGGTCACATTTGATAAAAAGAGAAATTTGAAGTATCAGTAGTCATTTGGGATAACTGCTACAGAAACAAGGGATTGGAAAAAAAAAAGGCACGAAGAAGAAGTAGCAGCCAAAAGAAGATAAGTTGCAGAAGAGGAAAGAAACCGGAAGGATTTTGCGATGCAAGAAGCTAGGATTTCGACCCGAAATTGTAGAGCGGACTCCGAATAAAAGGTAAGGGTGGGGTTCTTGCTCTATAAACGGGGATATGATGGACCGTATATGGGGTTAGGGGATTAATATTATCTCTATGTATATATTGGTATGATTTTTGGTATCTGTAATGTCGTTGTGTGAGTTTTTTAGAAATTGTATGTGGAAATTGTTGTTGCATGGTATTTGAATTGCCTGTGTTGTCTGTGAATTTGGATGAATTGGAATTTTAATCGATGAATAGATTTTCTGTGCTGGGAATGATTTTCTGATGTTGTGGGGATGTGGTGATGGATTTCCTGAAAACTGAAATCGTTATGGGTGAACGTTGGACAGGAACATAAGGAAACAAGTCTGAGAGGAAAAGGAAATAGAAGCACGGACGTCATAGTATATGGAACAGACGTCCCTTAGAATTAGAAGAAAAGTGGGAGAACCCACATACAAGGAGGGGCGGGCGGCCCATGCCCCTAGGGCGGACGCCTTGCAAGGAGAAAGTCCAGGAATGGGACGTGTGATTTGAAACAATGGGGTGGGGGGCCCAACCTTGAAGGGTGGACCCAGTTTGATTATTTCTTTCCTTTTCTCACTTAAATTATAAATACCATAGTAATACATCCCCATATGAAAAATGAACCATTAGTATTTGGTTCAGCATGCTAGAAGAATATAGAGTGCCAAAGAAATAATAATAGTTGAATACTAGAGTGATCCGTATAATTAGTTCAGTATCAGTATCAGTATAATGAAATAAATCAATAGGATATATTAGGAATAATTAAATAACAGATAGTGGTATTATTTGACATAACTATTAAATATGAGTAGTAATGAAAATAGAAGTATGTCAATAGCAGTTTCACTACTTTAATACAAGTGGATTCAGTAGCAGTTTGGTTAGTAGCAGGAAATATTCTTGTAATAGTGAATCAAATGGATAAAGACGGTGTAAACTAGTAGTATCAGTAATTTTGACAGAAACAAGTAATTAGCAGAACCACACTCCAATGTGATAATAGTAGCAGGGTACAATAATTAGTGAACAGAAGTAAATAAATATTAGACGGAAAAAAATAACGGTTAGGATAATATTCGGGGTGTCCGGGATTAGTCTGTTAGCTGTTGTTTTGTGATGCGACGTGTTTTCTTTTGTGAATGTTGTGACGTAGTGAATTGCTGAATATATGTGAATTGCCATTGTATTATTCGTAACGATTTGTGATGTTGTTGATTATAGTTGTTGAGTTGTTATGTATGCGCCATTATGACGTGGTGATATTAAGTTGTAGGCCTATGGCTTGTGAGATGTGATGCTATGATTTTGTGATCACTGCAAAATGCAGAAAATAAAATGATGTTGAGTTACCTCTATTTATTGGTAACATTTGTGATATAGGCGTATGCCTCGTGACGATGTTGTTGTGATTTGTTTGTGATGATGCATTCATTGAGTCTCATGATTGCATTTTTTGACGGCCTGGATTGGGAAATAGTGACGAAGGCTTATGACTGTTTTGATGTCTCTATTTATTGGTAATTGACGATGGGGGTTGAAGCCCTGGGTACCACATGCATGTGCATTTGTTAGAGTCGCATTTCATTTGTGTGATTATGAGTTTATGTGATTTGATGTGTGAACTTATATGGATTTATATGAGGTATTGTGACGTATGTTATTTTGGCGGGAATAATGAAGTAGATTAGACGGTAACGAATATACTGCAAGGTGATGATTATTATGACTTGAACCGTAAATATACTATTTATCATCGCCCTATTTATATTGTTTGATATCTAACCCTTTATTTGTTTCACTGTTACCTTTATACTGGTAACGTGCACGTGATAGCTTTCATGAAGATTTAGACGCTGTGAGTCGAGTCGGTGGTCGCTCTGATACGTAGCACTCGGGGGATAAACGCGTTGTGGTGTCGTTTTTTTACCTCCCCGTTTCACTTGGGAGGACGGCACGCTAGACCCTTCACGCGAAATTTAGAAGGAGAATGCGCCCGTGGTGGGAGGAATTTTGTTTCAGTTCTTCCTACGATATCACACGAACTTTCTTATTTGTCCTACGAGTAGGAAAGGGAAAAAAAGATCTCAACTAAACCCTAGGAGTTTGCTAAGTGTGGGGATTTCACCTAGACTAGAAATTCTGGAGTCCGGGGGGTCGGTTATACATAGGGAAGTGTTTAAACACCCTACATATCTGTAGTACTCTACAGGAACCTTCTCTGTGTCATTGTGATTGTGTTTATTGCTAATGATTGGGAAAGTTTCTCCTTTGTGTTAGGAGAAGGAATTGAATTGATTTGAAAAGACAGACAGACAGACAAACTGACTATTTTTGGTATTTTATTAGCTCGCTGAGATTCCTTGTGAACCTCATGCCTACATATCCCTAGTGGAAGTCAGAGCTTAATGTAGTTCGGGGAACTAACTAGGGAAATTAATTATTTTTGGTGCCTTGCTTGAAACTCAAGGTTGAAGCTTTGAATTAAATCTCTGTCTACAGTAAAGAGACATGAAGTCATCTTTTCAGAGAGGTATTTGTACTATTCTACCACAAACATTTAAAGGAGTGACAGAATAACTAAATTCATTTCATTCAAGAAGGGGACCTTACTTGTGTATGTGCAAGTATACCAGTCAAATGCCTCTTAAATGAAAGAAAGATGCTCATCCAAATTAGGGAAAGTTACCACATGTCTGGGTTTTACTGCCAGCTCATGCCTTTCAAAATCCTAAATGGGAGACTTGATTAAAATTGAAATTGAAATTGAAATGTTTGTTTGTTTGAATGTGGTAGAGTAGTAAAAATATCTCTCTATAGAGATAAGCTATGTCCATCTACTGTATAAAAGATTTGACTTTAGCTGGCTTGCATGAGGCCCAAGCTTGAGGCTTTTTGATTGATTAATTAATATATTTGACTCTGGGAGATGACTCCACTGGGGATTAATTACAGGGTATTTTTGTGTTCTGTACAAAGCCCAAAATTGAGGCTGACTCTATTTGGAGAGTGTTTATTTGATGGATTTTTATATGGTGTTCTGTACAAAGCCCAGAATTGAGGCTGACTCTACTTAGGGAGACTATATTTGTGTGCCTTGTACAAAGCCCAAGGTTGTGGCTGACTGCTGAAGATAACTGAATTTTTGAGACTATGAATGACTCTATTTTGTGTGCCTTGTACAAAGCCCAAGGTTGTGGCTGACTCTAGCTAGGGAAAACATTATTTTCTGCCTTGTACAAAGCCCAAGGTTGTGGCAGACTCTTTTAAATGAATGGAGTATGGATGACTCTATGGGAAAAGATCCTAGATGTTAGGAATCTTTGACACATGAAAGTATGGTTTAAACTGCCTTGTACAAAGCCCAAGGTTGTGGCTACTGAATGATGAAGAACTCACCGGGGGAGACTCTATTATCTGCCTTGTACAATGCCCAAGGTTGAGGCTGACTCTTGACATGGGAGTTTTATTGTTTGGTGCCTTGTATGAAGCCCAAGGTTGAGGCTAACTGTTTTTTGTTGGTTTTGACTCTATTGAGGAGATTTTATTTATTAAAAGACTGTTTTTTGATGGAAGCTAACCCTTTCCAGGGGTTTTGACTTAGGTGGTGAATTTGTCTGTTAAAAGACTGACTTTATCATGTTTTTTGGAGGCTGACCCTTTCCAGGGGTTTTGACTCTTTTGGGGAAATTATCTCCTAAGAGAATGAATTAATTGGTTTTTTGACATTTTTATTAATTGACTTTGGAGGCTAACCCTTTCCAGGGGTTTTTATTGAAATGATAGATTGATTTTAATTGACTTTGGAGGCTAACCCTTTCCAGGGATTTTGACTCAAATGATGGCAGAAAGATTATCTAGAGGAGACTTCTTGTTTAAAGCCCAAGATGAAGGCTGACACATGCTGAGGAGAAACAAACATAGATCCTAGACTCTGCTAAGGAAGATTGATGAAGATAAGGGTGACAGAGACTGTCCATGTCTCTCATTCCAAAAGGGTGTGCTCAATGCAAAATTGAGACAAACTTAGCTTGTTTAAAGTCTGGTTTTAATTGGAAGAAACTCACCAGGGTAGGCTAAAAGGTGACCAAAGACCTGTTCCTATGTTTATAAGAAACCTGATGGGTCCTTGTATACAAGCTCAAGAGGAAGCTGGAAATGCTTTTAAGAAGCCTGTGGGTCCTTGTACAAAGCCCAAGAGGAGGCTAATCGAGGGTCCTTGTTATAGCACAAGAGAAAGCTATGTAGTTTTGAACTTATTTTGGCTCTAAGCAAATGGGTAAGAGGTTTCACCGGGAATAATTCCTCTTTGGGTGGATGTGTCCTATTTTTTTGGATTCTAAGGTTTTTGCCAAGATGTTTCACCGGGAATAATTCATCTTGGGGGTTTGAACTACAGATCTCTAATTAGGAAAGAGCCTTCACCGGGAAGACATTCTCAATCCTAGGTCATATTCCTATAATATATATATAGTTTAACTGTCCTAGGATTTATACTCAAACGTAGTTCTAAACTAATATATATGCACAGTTTATATTTGGCAGTAATTTAAATAAAGACTGTAAATTGAAAGCTTGTAAAGCCTAACCTGGATGGAGTGGAGGCCATTGAAGAAGTATGTACAGAGCCTCAACAGTAATTGGTGGATAACAGTTGAATATATATATGATAAACAGTTAAGGGTTTTTGAAAACAGAAGAAGTGAAGATGGACAAAGGTCACATAGGTATCTGAAGAGTTTCACCGGGAATAATGCCCTTCAAATACCAGAAGAATGTTTTGAAAACAGAAAGAAGATTTTGAAAATACAGTTTTGAAAACAAGCTAAGAAGAGAAGGTGTTTGGGACTTACACTCTATTAGAGGCCCAGTACTTTACAGTACTGGTTACAAAAGCAGTTTTGAAAATGATTTGAAATGATATAAGGTTTTGTTGTTTGAAAACCTTAATCATTTGATTTAAACGGAGATTGAAAACAGTTTTGAAAATTGACAAAAGTCAACTTAATTATGGTAAAGAATAAAGATCTATGCCTAATTAAGACCTAAACAATTAGGGTTTTATCATAAACTTATTTTCAAAATAATTAGGTTAAAACAAAATGAATATATATATTTAAAGTTTTTAAGAAAACACTTTAAAACATACTATGTTGAACCTAATTAAAATACATGAAATAAATAATATTTTTTATGATTTTTTTGATTATTCACAAAATAGATATATTAAATAAAAAGTGTGTGAAAAATGAAGTGAAAATGATTTAATTTGATAGGTTAAATAATCATGTGAAGTTGTGAAGAGAATAGGTGTGAAAAGTGATAAAAAATTTAGAAATGTCTCCACCAAGGCTTGAACTCATGCCCTTTAGGTCACACACCCAAAACCACACCACTGAGCCAACGCGCGTATGGTGATAGCAACTCTCACTCATTTGGTTATGTTTCAAAACAAGTGATAAATCATTGAAAAATAAAAGAATCAAAAAGTCTGGGGCGAGGGGGATTCGAACCCCAGACTTTGGGCATGAGGAGACTAAGAGCGCATGTGTGGCCTTTGGGGCAAGTTATTCATTCGTTTATGAAACGCATATCATTAAATATAAAATAAACTCTGTTCAGAGATTTAAAAAATGGCGCCACCCTCCATCTTCGTCTTCAACCTCAAGCTCCAACATTTTTGAAATTCTGATTCTCTCAAATCTCAACCAATGGTCCAGGTGTAAACATGAAACTTGCTCTAAATTCACTCACGATTCTAAATATGTAACTAATATATATTTATATTAACTACATCTAACTAATTTACCAGAAATATTGAAGAACCCTAAAATTTAAAAATCAAATTAAATGACTATACTGAAAGATAAATGAATGATGATAGAGGGTTTTCAATCCTCTGATGATGCTGAACAAGATAGAATCGAGCTATTTCTTAAAGAATGCTTAAATTAAAGAGGTGGAGTTCAGAAACTTACCTCTGAAAATGGAGGTCGTGAGGATGATAGAGAGCAACTGGGCTTGTATGAATGATCCCAAAAGCTTCCTTGTGACTCAGTGATGCTAACTGAATGCTTGTTGTAAGCTCAATCCTCCTGAATTGTTCTATGGACCTCCCTCGATTTGAGCTTCAAGTGGACATGGAGAGTGATGATTCTTGAGTTACAGATGAGCTGCAGCCATCTCAACAGCTTCACTACCTCCTATGGAACGTGCCTGGATGCTTGGCTTGATTGGAAACCTTCTGAATTGCACTATGGACCTCCAACTGCAACTGCTCCAAAGTGAGAGCAACAATGGTGTTCCTCCACTTACAGAAGTGATCCAGGTGCTTGGATCACCTCAAATGACCTCCCTTGAGATGTTAGAATGCTTACTTTCCAAAGATAAGCTCTGGTTTGAAGAAAACGATTCTTCTTGCCAAAGAACTTTGAAAACCAATAAGCATGAGAAGAGAAAGAGAAAGCAAGGAATGTGGTTGCTTTGGTGTGTTTTTCTACTGAAGTATGCCCTCCTATTTATAGGCAAATGAATGCAGATCAATTGGCTGTGGTGAGTTTGCTTAATGAAAGAAATTTGGTTTCTTAAGCATGAAGGAAGTTTGCAAATATCTCTTATGCAATGATGAGAATTTTGATTCCATTTGATCAATCCCCTAGCCCTCGATTTTGCTTGATCTTAGGGGACAATTCTGAGACAGAAATGAGCTCTAATTGGTTGGTGAGAAGATTCCTTGGGTGATTCATCAATTTGCCATAAATTCCTAAATGTAATCATTACATAATCACATGTTCTTGTTTTTAGAATCTTCTTCAATTATCATGGCATGGTGAAAATGAATGCATGGCATGTTTTCAGATGTGTTATGGGTCGTGTAGCATCCATATTTGAGGTCATGTGCACAAAATTTCAAAGTTCCAAAATGATGCATGACCTATAATTTCACTTCATGAGGCCAACTTTGAACAAGCATAACTCTTAGCTCAAAATGAATTTGGAGAAGGTTGAACACAATTTGGAAAGCCCTAAACATCTACTTCAAATCATTAGTTTGGAGTTTCTTCAAAATCCTTTGGAAAATTTGTGGAAAATGAGGCCAAAGTTGGAAGAAAACTAGGTTAAAACACTTAGAAAAATTTCTAAGTGTTTATGACCTAAAACTCCAAAATTTCCAAAACTCTTAAATGATTGATGTTTTGAAAAAAGTTCCTTTGTAAGATGTTGTTTTATTTTGCAAGATCTACAACTTTCATGTTGGAAGTTTTTTGAGTTGTGTAGGTGAAATTTTGAGTTCTCACCATGCCTCAAAAAACCCTAATTCCCGACTTTTCGCTCCTTGATGAATTTCTTTGAATTTCTTTGGTCAAATGACTTTAATATCCATATATTGATGATATTGATCCTTGAAAGCCATGGTTTGACCAAAAATCTCAAAATTCAATGGTGATCCCATACTGTTGACTTTTTCCAGATAAGGTGAGATTTTGGACTTTTGTGTAGAATCAAGATCTTTTCCTCAGATGAATGATGTAAATGGATTATATTGAGGTAGTAGAGACTCTTGAATCATGTCTTGAGTTTTGGATCCATGCCCTGATTAAAAAGTCAACTATCTTGGGGAATTAGGTCAAAAACCCTAATTGTCGACCAGAGGACAATGATGACTGTAGACTTTGAATTGAAGTGTAATGTCCAGTGGATCTTGTCATATGAGTTATTTGAAGATGATTGATGTCTTTGAATGGTCCCCTAGGGCTTTTTAGGGTTTCCCAAAGGTGATCGCTGAGTTTAGTCCTTGATAGGCTCAAAAAACCCTAGTCTGGTGACCTGAGTAACTCGGTACTTAGATGACTGGGTGTCTAATCAATCATAGGTGAAATAATGAAGCTCTTGAGTCTTAGAGACTAATCCTTCTATTGATTGATCCTTTGCCTGAGTTTTCTTGTCTTTGAACACCCTTGATTGAATGTCAGACTACTCTGGGTACTTACTTTGACTTGATGAAAATCCTGAAAATATGTCATCTCAGGGGGGTCAAAAATTAGGGTATGACAGATGCCCCTATTTAAGTTTCTTTTATCTGGAGGGAGAGAGATTGATATCTCGATCTCTCCTGCGTAAAAGAGACTTAAATATCAAAGAATGCCCGAATTTTGGGCGCTCCTGAGATGATAAAATCTTTGCATGATTTGATCCCATTGTCGCACTTGGCGGGGAATGAGGAGACAAACTCCTGTAGAAATACTTGATGTGGATTCTGGCGAATGGATGGCAGTGTAGGATGCGCAATCCATCTTCTTTAACTAAGTGTTGATACTTAGAAAAAGGTAAACAACCTCCCCTTTGCTTCGGATGTCCATATCTCGAAACTGGTCTCAATTGTGTTTTGGACAATATCTCAAATAAAGAGAAAATTTCCAAAAGGTCTGTTTCCTCATCAAACTTCTCATCAGCACTTGGAGATGAGATACCATTTGACGGTAAATAAAGAATCTTCAAAGGTTTGTTTCCTCATCAAACTTCTTACCAGCACTTGGAGGTAAGATACCATTTGACGGTAGTAAAGAAACTTCAAAGGTTTGTTTCCTCATCAAACTTCTTACCAGCACTTGGAGGTAAGATACCATTTGATGGTAAATAAAGAAACTTCAAAGGTTTGTTTCCTCATCAAACTTCTTACCAGCACTTGGAGGTAAGATACCATTTGATGGTAAATAAAGAAACTTCAAAAGGTTTGTTTCCTCATCAAACTTCTTACCAGCACTTGGAGGTAAGATACCATTTGATGGTAAATAAAGAAACTTCAAAAGGTTTGTTTCCTCATCAAACTTCTTACCAGCACTTGGAGGTAAGATACCATTTGACGGTAAATAAAGAAACTTCAAAAGGTTTGTTTCCTCATCAAACTTCTTATCAGCACTTGGAGGTAAGATACCATTTGACGGTAAATAAAGAAACTTCAAAAGGTTTGTTTCCTCATCAAACTTCTTACCAGCACTTGGAGGTAAGATACCATTTGATGGTAAATAAAGAAACTTCAAAAGGTTTGTTTCCTCATCAAACTTCTTACCAGCACTTGGAGGTAAGACACCATTTGACGGTAAATAAAGAAACTTCAAAAGGTTTGTTTCCTCATCAAACTTCTTACCAGCACTTGGAGGTAAGATACCATTTGATGGTAAATAAAGAAACTTCAAAAGGTTTGTTTGCTCATCAAACTTCTTACCAGCACTTGGAGGTAAGACACCATTTGACGGTAAATAAAGAAACTTCAAAAGGTTTGTTTCCTCATCAAACTTCTTACCAGCACTTGGAGGTAAGATACCATTTGACGGTAAATAAAGAAACTTCACCATCTTCCCTTTTGACTTGACGTCTTTGAAGGATCGTCACATGGTCCCGCGCTCTTTTGAGGGGCTAATGACTTTGTTTGAAGGCGGACGAACTGTTTTCGGGGTGAAAATCAACATTTATTGTCCTCTTGAATGTTTAACAGACAAACTGTCTTTCCTTGGGGAAAGACTACCATTTGTTGACTCCGCTGGGGATCATGAACTATCTTTTGGACGAAGACTACCATTCACTGATCCCGCTGGGGAATCATTTGTCAATCTGCTGGGAGATTCTGAATTATTTTCTTTGACGAAAAAGTGGCATCTCTTGACCCTGCTGGGGAAACACCAAACTGTTTTTCAGGAGGAAAAACTACCACTTGTCAATTATGTCGAGGAATCCATATTTCTTAGAGAAGAGAACCGCTTATCGACCCTGTAGGGAATTCCAAAATGCGAAACAGACTATCTTATCTGAAGAAAACTGTCGAGTGTCGCTCTGCAGGAGAATCTCGGCTGAGGAATTCCAAAGTGAACAAACTATCTCTTTGAGGGAGACTACCATTTGTTGACTTGCTTGGGGAGATCCTCGTGTATGAACTTTTGTCTCGAAGGAAAAAGCTTCTCCGGAACTTGCAGGGGAAACTTGAGTTCATGCCTTAATGACTTAGGCATTCACATGATCAAAGCCTGACTCGACTATGCAATTATGATGTAATGTATGCATGAATATTATGACAATGATAAAATGTAAAGTGAATGTGAATGGAATTGTCGCGGATGTAAAATCCTATGATACGACTTGAATTCTTGTTGATCAGAAGATGTCCTCTTCTTGTAGTTCGAACTCTGTTAGGAATATCTGGTTATCAGTTGTCCGCTGTCCGAAGTGAGTAATATGAATTGAAGTAAAGATCCGTCATTGGGAGACGTTCGCAAAGCGACCTCATGGGGAAATATTGGTTCCCGGAGTCTCAACCGTTCTTGGAGCAACTGTTTACATTCTTCCTATTGTTTGTAAACCTCAGAAAGAAATTTCACCTTTATTTTGCAAGTAAATTCAATTTATTTTGTGAAAACATTTGTCTCAAGAAAATGACTGTTTAAATTCAAAATGCATTCCAAGAAACTGAAAAAGACTAGATTGCAAAGAAAAGCACAAGGCTCAAATTATTATATATGGAATGGTAATCAGCCAAATGCTTGATTCCATGGAGTATTTACAAAATTGGAAATTGGTAATTTTCGGGAAAAGGGCTACGATGAAACGTGACGACCGTTATCTTTCCCTTCCACTCCGAGTTGCGCTGTATTCGTGCTTTGTAGAAGATGACCTACTGCTGATGAATACTCCGCTATGGATTTTTGAATGATCAAGTTTGTCCTGAACACAGTTACTTGCCATATATCCCTAACTTTTGCGTAAACTACCCCTTTCGGGTTTTAAGTCTACCGGGATTGATTAATATATTTTTTTTTATGTCTCTAATTTTTGCCTGAATCGCCCTTTCGGGTTTTCGATTCACCGAGACGCTCTTTTTTTCCTAAGTCGCTCTTTGCGAGTTTTCAACTTAGCGAGCTGTTCTTTTAATTATTTAGGCGAAGTATTTCTTGACTGCGTCGACGTTCACAGAACGGGTGAATTCTTCTCCATCCATAGTCGTGAGTATTAAGGCTCCTCCTGAGAAAGCTCTCTTGACCACGTAGGGGCCGTCATAATTGGGAGTCCATTTTCCTCTCGAATCTGTGAGAAAAGATTGAATCTTTTTGAGTACAAGGTCGCCTTCTTTGATCGTGCGAGGTCGAACCTTTTTGTCGAAAGCTTTCTTCATTCTTTGTTGATATAGCTGACCGCGGCATAAAGCTGTCATGCGCTTTTCTTCGATTAAGTTCAATTCATCGAATCTGCTTTGACACCACTCGGCTTCTGTTAATTTTGCCTCCATCAAGACTCTCATTGATGGGATTTCAACCTCTATAGGTAGGACTGCCTCCATGCCATATACAAGGGAGAAAGGAGTTGCTCCAGTCGAAGTACGTACTGATGTATGGTAACCATGAAGAGCATACGGGAGCATTTCATGCCAATCTTTGTAAGTGATGACCATCTTCTGAATGATTTTCTTGATGTTTTTGTTAGCTGCTTCTACAGCTCCATTCATCTTTGGTCTGTAAGGAGATGAGTTGTGATGTTCAATCTTGAATTCTTCACAAAGCTCCTTCATCATTTTGTTATTCAAATTTGACCCATTGTCAGTGATTATCTTGCTAGGAATGCCATAGCGACAGATGATGTGATTCTTGATAAACCTGACGACAACTTGTCTTGTAACGTTTGCATATGAAGCTGCTTCAACCCATTTGGTGAAATAGTCTATGGCTACCAAGATGAAGCGATGTCCGTTGGACGCTTTTGGTTCGATTATTCCAATCATGTCGATTCCCCACATGGAGAAAGGCCAAGGGGAAGAGAGTATGTTGAGAAGAGATGGTGGCACATGAATTCTATCGGTGTAGATCTGGCATTTGTGGCACCTCTTTGCGTACTGGTAGCAATCTGACTCCATTGTCAGCCAATAATATCCTGCTCTCAGTATTTTCCTTGTCATGGTATGTCCATTGGTGTGAGTACCAAAGGAACCTTCATGTATTTCTCTCATGAGTACTTCTGCTTCTTTTCTGTCAACGCATCTGAGCAGAACCATGTCGAAGTTTCTCTTGTACAGAACATCTTCATTCAGGAAGAATCTACAAGCTAACCTTCTCAAAGTCTTTCTATCTTTCTTTGATGCTCCAAGAGGGTACTCTTGCTTTTGAAGAAAGTTCTTGATGTCGTGATACCACGGTTTGTCGTTGATGATTGCTTCTACTGTGAACACATGAGCGGGCCTATCCAGGCGCATAACATCGATCCGAGGAATGTCATTCCAATGATTTATCCTAATCATGGAAGAGAGTGTGGCTAATGCATCAGCCAAGTTGTTTTCTTCACGAGGAATGTGATGAAAATCTACCCTGTCGAAGAATGGTAATAATCTTCACGCGTAGTCTTTGTAAGGAATTAGCCCTGGTTGGCGTGTTTCCCATTCTCCTTTGATTTGATTGATGACCAAAGCAGAATCTCCGTATACATCCAAGTGTTTGATTCTTAGATCCATGGCTTCTTCGAGACCCATGATGCAAGCTTCATATTCGGCCTCATTGTTTGTGCACTTGAAAGTTAATCTGGCAGTAAATGGAATATGGGTACCCTGAGGTGTAACAATGATTTCCCCAATTCCTCGTCCATAAGCATTGACAGCTCCATCAAAGATTAAGCCCCACTGGGATCCTATCTCAGGTCCTTCGTCTGGTAGTGGCTCATCGTAATCTTTCATCTTGAGGTACATGACGTCCTCGTCCGGAAAGTCGAAACTGGTTGATTCATGACCATTGAGTGGGTGGTGAGCCAGGTGCTCAGCTAGAATGCTTCCTTTCACGGCTTTCTGTGCGTGATACTCAATGTCATATTCTGATAACAACATCTGCCAACGGGCAATTCTCCCGGTTAAGGCAGGCTTCTCAAAGATGTACTTGATTGGATCCATATGAGAGATCAAACAAGTAGTATGTTGAATCATGTACTGGCGAAGACGCTTGGCAGCCCAGGCCAAAGCACAACACGTCTTCTCGAGCATGGAGTAGCGGGATTCACAGTCAGTGAATTTCTTGCTTAGGTAGTAAATGGCATGCTCTTTTCTTCTCGTCTCGTCTTGCTGTCCAAGGACACAACCCATGGAGTCTTCTAAGACGGTTAAGTACATTATCAAAGGTCTTCCTTCCACTGGAGGAGACAAGATGGGTGGTTCGAGCAGATATTCCTTAATGCTGTCGAACGCTTTCTGACAATCGTCTGTCCAGACGCAACTTTGATTTTTCCGTAGAAGTTTGAAAATAGGAGCGCAAGTTGCAGTCATGAGATATATGAATCTCGAGATGTAATTCAGACGTCCAAGAAATCCTCTAACTTGTTTCTCGGTTCTGGGTGAAGGCATTTCTTGAATTGCCTTGACTTTGTCTGGATCTACTTCAATTCCTCGTTTGCTGACAATGAAACCAAGGAGTCTTCCTGAGTAGACACCAAAGGTACACTTGTTGGGGTTCAGGCGAAGCTGAAACTTCCGTAAGCGTTGAAATAACTTTGTCAGATTTTGTATGTGATCTTCTTCATTTTCGGATTTGGCAATCATGTCGTCCACATAGACTTCCACTTCTTTATGCATCATGTCGTGGAAAAGTGTAGTCATGGCCCTTTGATAAGTTGCCCCTGCGTTCTTTAGTCCAAAAGGCATAACACGATAGCAGAACGTGCCCCAGGGGGTGATGAAAGCTGTTTTCTCCATGTCTTCAGGTGCCATTTTGATTTGGTTGTATCCTGAAAATCCGTCCATGAACGAGAAAACTTTGGATTTTGCTGTACTGTCTACCAACATATCAATATGTGGTAAAGGAAAATCATCCTTAGGGCTAGCCTTGTTCAGATCTCTGTAGTCGACGCACATGCGGACTTTTCCGTCTTTCTTAGGAACGGGAACAATGTTAGCTAACCACTGAGGGTATTCTGAAGTGACGAGGAAACCTGCGTTGATCTGCTTTTGAACTTCCTCTTTGATTTTCATGGCCATCTCCGGATGAGTTCTTCTCAATTTTTGCTTGACCGGAGGGCATTCTGCTTTTAATGGAAAGTGATGCTCCACTATACTGGTATCCAACCCTGGCATATCTTGATAAGACCAAGCGAAGACATCTGAGAATTCTTTGAGTAGCTGTATCAAACTCTCTCTGATCTCTGAACTGAGCGAAGCTCCAATCTTAACCTCTTTTCTGTTTCCATCGGAACCAAGGTTAATGATCTCTAGAGGCTCATTGTATGGCTGAATGGCCTCTTCCTTTTGTTGAAGTAACCGTGAAATTTCCTTTGATATTTCTTCGTCTTCTTCTTCCTCTGCCTCGAATACAGGAAACTCAAAGCTTGGAGAAGTCATACGATCGTACGTTTCAACGGGGTATTTTATGATTAATCTGCATATGTGTGATAAGTTTTATTTAGACAACGAGGGAAGACTCGGTGTATGCAGTTAATGGAATATTTGATGTTTTTTTAAGGGTGTTTTTTAGGATTACCAATTTCCGAAAAAGAGAAAAGGAAAAACTAAACGAAGGAACAGAATGACATTTTTATTTATGGACAGTCATTTCTTGAAACAAAGACCCTATAAAACAAAACTCTATTGCTTTGGGCGAAGCAAAGAGGGACATTTTCCTAGGAAATAGTAAAATGCAAAGCCCTATGAAACATCTCTTCACCCTGGGCTATGGTGAGAGGACAAAATAACGGTGAAAGTTCCTACTTAGGAGTGCGAACAACAGTTGTAACTTCAACAGCTGTCCAATAGTGGCGAACCCCATTGTGCACTAAGTAATCTGGAACCTTAGGCTTAAGCTGGCCTGTGGTAGGTCTTGATTTACCAACCACTATCTTTGCAACACTCAGACGATCTTCTTCTACTTCAGCAGACTGAGCGGTGTGAGCATACCCATTTCCAAGTGGAGTATGTCGGTTTTTCTTTTGAGGAAACTTCCAATCTTCTGAATGGAGAGACTCGTTGTCAGAGACACTTTCGAGATCATCCTCTTATGTATTTTGGTCTTGCTCTTCTCCCAAGATGGCATTGACTAGATATGTGAACTCTAGATCCGTAGCCTCGGAAGGTGACTTAGGGATATAATCCTCAATGATGATTTCACCAGTTGATGATGATGAATAGCAAGGGTTATACATCTCTTTTGGCTGAGAGAGGTACTCATAATCAATGTTCCATCCAGTTGGAACAATATCTTCAAGAGAGATTCTTGAACTTTCAGGAGCGGAGTATTTCACCATGTAGTCGAATTTTCCGCTTGGTTCCCCTAATGTATCCCAAGTCTCTTCAGGGATAGGAGGAACTTCTTCTGATGAACCATGACTTCTGGTGGTGAAGCTGTCAGTAACTTCATCACTGCTTGGTTGAGTCTTACTTTCAGATCCTTTAGTCGGATAACAGCAAGGTGAATCAGACTCTGGTAGGGAGATGTATCCTGCTTTGTTAAGATAGGATAACCATTCCTCTTCATCGGTGTTTTCCGTACCGATGGTATTGACTGTTTGTTGAATAGGTTGAAGAAAACCTCCACTGCAGAAAGTTTCTTGAATTGGGAGAACTACCTCAATCCCCGGAATAGCCTTTGATGATGTTGGAAAGAATCCAATTCCTGTTCTGTTCTTGTTGTTGGTAGGAATATTAATGTGCCCCCAACCACTGGTAGTGCCATCCTTTACAACTTGGATTGCATCTTTTTATGAAGAGATAGATGCTGCTTTCTCCTTTCCTTTGTCTAAGGAAAGCGCTTGGAATTTAGTTCCAACAACTTCTTTTGGTTCTATGTCGGAGAATGATGACAGGTTGCTGACGATCAGAGCTCGTTCTCCACATACGGTTACCAATTTGTCATTTCTTATGAACTTCAGTTTCTGATGAAGCGTTGAAGTAATTGCCCCAGCCTCATGAATCCATGGGCGACCTAGCAAACAACTGTATTGTGCTGGAATATCCATAACTTGGAAAGTGATTTTGAATGTCTGAGGTCCAATAGTTATGGGAAGATCCACTTCTCCGAAAACTGACTTTCTTGATCCATCAAATGCTTTGACGATGACATGACTTTTTCTTAGAGGGTAATCTTCGAAAGATAATCTTGATAATGTTGATTTAGGCATGACGTTGAGAGAGGATCCATTGTCTATTAGGACTCCTGTGAGTGTATCACCCATGCAGCCAACTGAGATGTGAAGTGGAAGATTATGGTCCACTCCTTCTTCAGGAAGATCTTCGTCACAGAAACTTAGGTTAGTTCCGGCGGAGATGTTGGCAATGATGTTGTTGAATTGGCTTATTGTGACACTTGGTTCTACGAAAGCTTGTTCCAAAACTTTCTGTAGAGCTTCCCTATGAGCTTCAGAACTCAATAGCAGGGAAAGAACAGAAATCCTAGACGGAGTATGTAGTAATTGATCTACAATGTTGTATTCACTCCTCTGGATTAACTTCAAGATCTCATCATTTTCTTTCGCTTGAACAGCATTAGTCGGATGATTGTTTTGCCTATGTGGTACTTCCTCCGAAGGTTTCTCCACATTTTCTGTCGTTCTGTTGAAGACTCGTCCACTTCTGGTGACTCGACTAACATCAGCAATGTTGACAACAGACGGTAATGGTATTTCCTTACCATTTTCAATGAATGTAGCATTGTACTTGTATGGTATAGCCTTATCAGACTCATACGGTACAGGACCTGGTAAATAGATGACTAGCGGAGCAACTGCTGTCTTCCTGCTATCATACTTAACTTGCATTGGTTCAACTTGATTAATTTGAGGAGATACGGTAAAGACTTCATCATCTTCTCTGTTGGCAAGAACAGTAATGGTATTGTCATCCATCAGCTTTTGAATGTCTTTGCGAACACGCAAGCATCCTCGTGAATTTCTCCGACAGATTTCGCATCTACTGTAAGGATGGAAATCCGTTCCAAAGTAGGCAAGTCCATTTAAAGTTTTATGGAACCTGACTACCGATCCTTCAAGATCTTCAACTTTGTAGATTTTGTATTCTCCTGGACATCCTTGAACCTAGTTGATGTCATGTTCAGTTCTGACTCGGATATGTTGAATCCATCCTAAGTCCATTTGTTCTTGTAATGCAGCTTGAACTACAGCACATCCTTGATTATTCTTTGGACAAATTTCACATGTGAAGTAGTTGTGAGGTGGTACATGACCGTACCCAGCTTGTTTAGCGTGCATCTTGACAAGGTTTTCCCCTATCTGACGAATGTCGTAGATTTGAATGACGTTGGGGTGTTGATCTATCAGATTTACTGAAGCTTCTTTATGCTGCGGCAGAGGATTTGCTTGGACGTTTGGATTAGTATCTTTGAAGGATAGCATTCCGCTCTTCACTAATCGTTGGGCGTCATTCTTGAAAGGGAAACAGTTCTCAATATTGTGACCTGGTGCCCCCTGATGATAGGGACAAGATTGGTCAGCCTTATACCATGGTGAGGAACTGTTTGTAGGATTTGGAGGACTTCTTGTCTGAATGAGTCCTTTTGCCAGTAATGTTGAAAACAATTGTGCATACGACATTGGTACGGGGTCAAAGGCAGGATACCTTGGAGCCCGATTGTTGTAATTTGGAGGTCGAACCTGCTGCTGAGGTTGCTGCGACCTTTGTTGAATTTGTTGTTGCGAAACCTGAGGTTGATAAGCTGGCGCTGAGTTAACAACCGGAGTTATTGCTGCAACTTGAGGTTGAAATTTCTTCTTGATTTTGTGCAAGACATTGCTGACATCTTGATCCTTTTTCTTCTGGAAAGAACTTCCATACTTCCTTGGACCAATAGAAGATTCTGGTTCTTTGTTCAAGCGTCCTTCCCGAACTGCTTCTTCTAAACGTACACCCATGTTTACCATCTCAGTAAAGTCACTTGGTGCACTTGCAACCATTCGTCCGTAGTAAAATGGACTCAAAGTTTTGAGATAGATTTTTGTCATTTCTTTCTCTTCAAGTGGTGGACAGATTTGCGCAGCAACTTCACGCCATCTCTGAGCGTATTCCTTGAAGCTTTCTCTATCCTTTTGAGTCATGGCCCGGAGTTGATCTCTGTCGGGAGCCATATCCAGATTGTACTTATACTGTTTGACGAAGGCCTCTCCGAGGTCTCGGAAAGTACGAATCTCTGAACTGTCCAAGTTCATGTACCATTTGAGTGCAGCACCAGTCAGGCTGTCTTGAAAATAATGAATGAGTAATTGTTGATTATCAGTCTGAGTTGACATTCTTCGAGCGTACATTACGAGATGACTTTGAGGGCATGAATTCCCTTTGTATTTCTCGAAATCTGGTACTTTGAATTTGTGAGGAATCTTAACATTTGGAACCAGACAGAGGTCTGCAGCATTCTTTCCAAATAGATCTTGTCCTCGAAGAGTCTTGAGTTCCTTCTGCATTTGCAGAAACTGTTCCTGGAACTCGTCCAATCTTTCATACACGCCAGCATCCTCACTTGGAGCGTGATGATATACTTGTCCGCCCTGTGGAGGAAAAGTATGCATAATGGGCTGTGGAGAAGCCATGACAGCAGATCTTGGAATCTCAGCATTCTGTTGTGCGAAACCCATTGCCGTTGCTCTTGGAACTTCAATCTCCAGAGGTTTGTAACCCTCCGGTGGACGCATATCCATGGTGACTTTTGGAGCTTCAGAAGCTGGAGGTATGTACCCTTCTGGAGTAAAGTTATACGGCATGCCCCAAGGTCGATCAGGCGGCATGGCATACTGAGGAATGGGAGTAGAAACAATCTCGGAAACCACAGTCCTTTGTGGTTCTTCTGGCGTTGGTCGATTTTGTGCAACTACCAGGGCTTCTACCATACTATTGAGCCTTTCAAGAGTACCTTTGAGAGTATTAATCTCTTCTCTGAGTTCTTCATTCTCTTGCTCAAAGTCTTCCATTCTTTTCTTGCGACTTGAACGAGTGTTGTATGGATGAGACAACTTGAAAGTCTTGGTTCACCTCCTTCTCCTCCTCTCTTTCTGGAGAAAGGGAAGTGACTATTAGATCCGCGACAATTCTCGTGTCAGAGCGTACGACTAAAGCGATGTATGATATGCAATTAAGTTAATATTTTTCAAGGAAACACCATAATTACGTTATGAAACATCAAAATTTTATTAATTAAGCGAAAACGCCGTTTTTTACACACTTTGAAAAGGGAAATACAGAGAAACTGAGAGAAAGGACTCTAAAACTTTGACGAAGAGCCGACTTCACGTTCTAACATCTTCTTCTGTTTCTTGAGCTGAGCTTCTCTGACGTGAGCTGATCGATGATCCAGGAAGCAGGAGGGATATGATGAAAAAGTGATGATTGTGTCACTTGTCGATCCAGTACTTTAAGTAACTCATCCTTCCTTCTTAGGATGTTATGAATCTCAACGTTTTCCGTGTTGACGATTCGATACTTGTTCCTCCAAGCATTCCTTTCTTGGCATACCTTGTTTAATGCCGCTTGTAGTTTTTCAACATCGGTGGAAAAAAGGTAAATTGGTTCCCTTAGGGGAATAGGTTCTTGATGTTGATATGGCATCCTGAGCTTGAATGCTCTGATGCGTACCCATTGAAGGTAAGAATCCAGGGAGATGCAAAGATGTTTTCCTAACAATCTTCTCCCTTTGCTGTGAACAAGACGCCAGGCTTGGACAATTTCCTTCTTCAGCATGTTGCCATGATCGTCGATGTTCTTGAAGAACAGACCTTCCAATTGGATGTTACTTGGTAAATTTTTCATGGGATAGCCGTATTGACGACGGGCTAAAGCTGGATTGTAACTAATTCCTCCCTTAGTTCCAATAAGGGGTATGTTGGGAAAACTTCCGCAACTGAAGATGATCTTGGTTTCGTCGTTGTCAGGACTACACCACTCAATGTCCGTATGAGTGAGAGACATGATTTTCTGTGACCAGTAAAGGCCATCCCTCATATTCTAGAAAGTGCTAGACTTTGGTAGGTGCGAAACGAACCATACGTATAACAACGGTACGCAGCATGTGATTAATCCTCCTCGCTGCAGGTTTCTTGAATGCACAGAGTGATAAGCATCCGCCAGCAAGGTTGGAACCGGATTTCCAATTAAGAAGATCTTAATTGTGTTGATGTCGACGAAATCGTTAATGTTAGGGAACAAAAACAATCCGTAGATAAGCAAAGCCAAGATTTCCTCAAAAGCGCTCATATCTTGGATGCTGACGAAGTACCGAGCTTGATCAAACAGGAATTTGGAGGGCAATCCTTGAATTCCTCCTCTACTCACCATATGAGTTCTGATGTCGACTACGTTCAAAGGAGTAGTTGCAGCAATGATAATGTCGTCAGGATTCTTTTCCAAACCGGAGTACGGATCTTGCGCGTACACGGGTATTTCAATCTGACGAGAGTACTCCTCCAACGTAGGCATGAGCTGATAATCTGGAAAGGTGAAGCAGTGATACGTTGGATCGTAAAACTGTACCAAGGTGGGAAGGATCCCATCCACCATGTTGGTATTGAGCAAAGGCAGAAGTTTTCCATACTTCTCCTTGAAAGCCTGGGGGTTGACCACCAGTTTTCCGAGCTTTCCCAGTTCCTCGACCTGGGGAATCTTGAAGGTGTATTTCCTAGCTCTCTTTCTTCCATAATCCATGATGTAGATCCTTAAGTCCTTTCTCCGTTTCTCTCTTTCTATGAAGTTCAAAACGTTTGTTATTTAGTTTCCTTGAAAAACGACTCGAAAAAGACTCTTTTTTTTAGTTGTTATTAATGAATGATGCATGAATGCATGAATGCACACACAAGAGTTTTAAACAAACATGGCGTTGAAGGGTATAGTGGTCATGAAGTCAAAACGCAAACCTCGCCCCAATGGTAAACTAAGGATAAGGATTTTTGTACCTGTAGAACGGGTTCTAAGGGTCTCAGAGTTTTTGCTCAACCTTAAAGATACGTTGATTGGTATCTATAAGAGAGTTTTCTCTGAGTGTAGTATCTGCGTGACAATTACTTCCGTAATCACCGCTCTACGTCCTATAAAGGCTTTAAGTGGGGTTAATGTGTTTCTAGGTCCTCCTGGTACAAATCAGTCTCGGAATGCAGTGGCGCAGTTAATCACAACCAGCCAGGCAAATCCCAAGAGTAGAATTGTGAACCAAGATTAGAGGGTCTTCACCGGGAAGACATCCTCCATCCTATCTTATGTTGCACTCAAATCCGGGTATAGGATTTCTCACCACAAGGGGGAATCAAGCCCTTTCCCGATACTGAATAAACAAAATAAACAAATATAAATGCAGCAAACACATGAAATGAGACAGAGGTTAGGCAGGACCTCTCTTGTTTGAGGGGGAATTTGGCATCCCTAATTCCTCATTGGGGCTGGACCAGCAACAGGTCAACCATTGGTTTGGATGAAAAACCAAGGTTTTTAACACTTATATCCCCAACAGAGTCGCCATTTTACTGTGGTGTCGTTTTTTTTACCTCCCCGTTTCACTTGGGAGGACGGCACGCTAGACCCTTCACGCGAAATTTGGAAGGAGAATGCGCCCGTGGTGGGAGGAATTTTGTTTCAGTTCTTCCTACGATATCACACGAACTTTCTTATTTGTCCTACGAGTAGGAAAGGGAAAAAAAGATCTCAACTAAACCCTAGGAGTTTGCTAAGTGTGGGGATTTCACCTAGACTAGAAATTCTGGAGTCCGGGGGGTCGGTTATACATAGGGAAGTGTTTAAACACCCTACATATCTGTAGTACTCTACAGGAACCTTCTCTGTGTCATTGTGATTGTGTTTATTGCTAATGATTGGGAAAGTTTCTCCTTTGTGTTAGGAGAAGGAATTGAATTGATTTGAAAAGACAGACAGACAGACAAACTGACTATTTTTGGTATTTTATTAGCTCGCTGAGATTCCTTGTGAACCTCATGCCTACATATCCCTAGTGGAAGTCAGAGCTTAATGTAGTTCGGGGAACTAACTAGGGAAATTAATTATTTTTGGTGCCTTGCTTGAAGCTCAAGGTTGAAGCTTTGAATTAAATCTCTGTCTACAGTAAAGAGACATGAAGTCATCTTTTCAGAGAGGTATTTGTACTATTCTACCACAAACATTTAAAGGAGTGACAAAATAACTAAATTCATTTCATTCAAGAAGGGGACCTTACTTGTGTATGTGCAAGTATACCAGTCAAATGCCTCTTAAATGAAAGAAAGATGCTCATCCAAATTAGGGAAAGTTACCACATGTCTGGGTTTTACTGCCAGCTCATGCCTTTCAAAATCCTAAATGGGAGACTTGATTAAAATTGAAATTGAAATTGAAATGTTTGTTTGTTTGAATGTGGTAGAGTAGTAAAAATATCTCTCTATAGAGATAAGCTATGTCCATCTACTGTATAAAAGATTTGACTTTAGCTGGCTTGCATGAGGCCCAAGCTTGAGGCTTTTTGATTGATTAATTAATATATTTGACTCTGGGAGATGACTCCACTGGGGATTAATTACAGGGTATTTTTGTGTTCTGTACAAAGCCCAGAATTGAGGCTGACTCTATTTGGAGAGTGTTTATTTGATGGATTTTTATTTGGTGTTCTGTACAAAGCCCAGAATTGAGGCTGACTCTACTTAGGGAGACTATATTTGTGTGCCTTGTACAAAGCCCAAGGTTGTGGCTGACTGCTGAAGATAACTGAATTTTTGAGACTATGAATGACTCTATTTTGTGTGCCTTGTACAAAGCCCAAGGTTGTGGCTGACTGCTGAAGATAACTGAATTTTTGAGACTATGAATGACTCTATTTTGTGTGCCTTGTACAAAGCCCAAGGTTGTGGCTGACTCTAGCTAGGGAAAACATTATTTTCTGCCTTGTACAAAGCCCAAGGTTGTGGCAGACTCTTTTAAATGAATGGAGTATGGATGACTCTATGGGAAAAGATCCTAGATGTTAGGAATCTTTGACACATGAAAGTATGGTTTAAACTGCCTTGTACAAAGCCCAAGGTTGTGGCTACTGAATGATGAAGAACTCACCGGGGGAGACTCTATTATCTGCCTTGTACAATGCCCAAGGTTGAGGCTGACTCTTGACATGGGAGTTTTATTGTTTGGTGCCTTGTATGAAGCCCAAGGTTGAGGCTAACTGTTTTTTGTTGGTTTTGACTCTATTGAGGAGATTTTATTTATTAAAAGACTGTTTTTTGATGGAAGCTAACCCTTTCCAGGGGTTTTGACTTAGGTGGTGAATTTGTCTGTTAAAAGACTGACTTTATCATGTTTTTTGGAGGCTGACCCTTTCCAGGGGTTTTGACTCTTTTGGGGAAATTATCTCCTAAGAGAATGAATTAATTGGTTTTTTGACATTTTTATTAATTGACTTTGGAGGCTAACCCTTTCCAGGGGTTTTTATTGAAATGATAGATTGATTTTAATTGACTTTGGAGGCTAACCCTTTCCAGGGATTTTGACTCAAATGATGGCAGAAAGATTATCTAGAGGAGACTTCTTGTTTAAAGCCCAAGATGAAGGCTGACACATGCTGAGGAGAAACAAACATAGATCCTAGACTCTGCTAAAGAAGATTGATGAAGATAAGGGTGACAGAGACTGTCCATGTCTCTCATTCCAAAAGGGTGTGCTCAATGCAAAATTGAGACAAACTTAGCTTGTTTAAAGTCTGGTTTTAATTGGAAGAAACTCACCAGGGTAGGCTAAAAGGTGACTAAAGACCTGTTCCTATGTTTATAAGAAACCTGATGGGTCCTTGTATACAAGCTCAAGAGGAAGCTGGAAATGCTTTTAAGAAGCCTGTGGGTCCTTGTACAAAGCCCAAGAGGAGGCTAATCGAGGGTCCTTGTTATAGCACAAGAGAAAGCTATGTAGTTTTGAACTTATTTTGGCTCTAAGCAAATGGGTAAGAGGTTTCACCGGGAATAATTCCTCTTTGGGTGGATGTGTCCTATTTTTTTGGATTCTAAGGTTTTTGCCAAGATGTTTCACCGGGAATAATTCATCTTGGGGGTTTGAACTACAGATCTCTAATTAGGAAAGAGCCTTCACCGGGAAGACATTCTCAATCCTAGGTCATATTCCTATAATATATATATAGTTTAACTGTCCTAGGGTTTATACTCAAACATAGTTCTAAACTAATATATATATATATATATATATATGCACAGTTTATATTTGACAGTAATTTAAATAAAGACTGTTAATTGAAAGCTTGTAAAGCCTAACCTGGATGGAGTGGAGGCCATTGAAGAAGTATGTACAGAGCCTCAACAGTAATTGGTGGATAACAGTTGAATATATATATTATAAACAGTTAAGGGTTTTTGAAAACAGAAGAAGTGAAGATGGACAAAGGTCACATAGGTATCTGAAGAGTTTCACCGGGAATAATGCCCTTCAAATACCAGAAGAATGTTTTGAAAACAGAAAGAAGATTTTGAAAATACAGTTTTGAAAACAAGCTAAGAAGAGAAGGTTTTTGGGACTTACACTCTATTAGAGGCCCAGTACTTTACAGTACTGGTTACAAAAGCAGTTTTGAAAATGATTTGAAATGATATAAGGTTTTGTTGTTTGAAAACCATAATCATTTGATTTAAACGGAGATTGAAAACAGTTTTGAAAATTGACAAAAGTCAACTTAATTAAGGTAAAGAATAAAGATCTATGCCTAATTAAGACCTAAACAATTAGGGTTTTATCATAAACTTATTTTCAAAATAATTAGGTTAAAACAAAATGAATATATATATTTAAAGTTTTTAAGAAAACACTTTAAAACATACTATGTTGAACCTAATTAAAATACATGAAATAAATAATATTTTTTATGATTTTTTTGATTATTCACAAAATAGATATATTAAATAAAAAGTGTGTGAAAAATGAAGTGAAAATGATTTAATTTGATAGGTTAAATAATCATGTGAAGTTGTGAAGAGAATAGGTGTGAAAAGTGATAAAAAATTTGGAAATGTCTCCACCAAGGCTTGAACTCATGCCCTTTAGGTCACACACCCAAAACCACACCACTGAGCCAACGCGCGTATGGTGATAGCAACTCTCACTCATTTGGTTATGTTTCAAAACAAGTGATAAATCATTGAAAAATAAAAGAATCAAAAAGTCTGGGGCGAGGGGGATTCGAACCCCAGAATTTGGGCATGAGGAGACTAAGAGCGCATGTGTGGCCACTGGGGCAAGTTATTCATTCGTTTATGAAACGCATATCATTAAATATAAAATAAACTCTGTTCAGAGATTTAAAAAATGGCGCCACCCTCCATCTTCGTCTTCAACCTCAAGCTCCAACATTTTTGAAATTCTGATTCTCTCAAATCTCAACCAATGGTCCAAGTGTAAACATGAAACTTGCTCTAAATTCACTCACGATTCTAAATATGTAACTAATATATATTTATATTAACTACATCTAACTAATTTACCAGAAATAGTGAAGAACCCTAAAATTTAAAAATCAAATTAAATGACTATACTGAAAGATAAATGAATGATGATAGAGGGTTTTCAATCCTCTGATGATGCTGAACAAGATAGAATCGAGCTATTTCTTAAATAATGCTTAAATTAAAGAGGTGGAGTTCAGAAACTTACCTCTGAAAATGGAGGTCGTGAGGATGATAGAGAGCAACTGGGCTTGTATGAATGATCCCAAAAGCTTCCTTGTGACTCACTGATGCTAACTGAATGCTTGTTGTAACCTCAATCCTCCTGAATTGTTCTATGGACCTTCCTCGATTTGAGCTTCAAGTGGACATGGAGAGTGATGATTCTTGAGTTACAGATGAGCTGCAGCCATCTGAACAGCTTCACTACCTCCTATGGAACGTGCCTGGATGCTTGGCTTGATTGGAAACCTTCTGAATTGCACTATGGACCTCCAACTGCAACTGCTCCAAAGTGAGAGCAACAATGGTGTTCCTCCACTTACAGAAGTGATCCAGGTGCTTGGATCACCTCAAATGACCTCCCTTGAGATGTTAGAATGCTTACTTTCCAAAGATAAGCTCTGGTTTGAAGAAAACGATTCTTCTTGCCAAAGAACTTTGAAAACCAATAAGCATGAGAAGAGAAAGAGAAAGCAAGGAATATGGTTGCTTTGGTGTGTTTTTCTACTGAAGTATGCCCTCCTATTTATAGGCAAATGAATGCAGATCAATTGGCTGTGGTGAGTTTGCTTAATGAAAGAAATTTGGTTTCTTAAGCATGAAGGAAGTTTGCAAATATCTCTTATGCAATGATGAGAATTTTGATTCCATTTGATCAATCCCCTAGCCCTCGATTTTGCTTGATCTTAGGGGACAATTTTGAGACAGAAATGAGCTCTAATTGGTTGGTGAGAAGATTCCTTGGGTGATTCATCAATTTGCCATAAATTCCTAAATGTAATCATTACATAATCACATGTTCTTGTTTTTAGAATCTTCTTCAATTATCATGGCATGGTGAAAATGAATGCATGGCATGTTTTCAGATGTGTTATGGGTCGTGTAGCATCCATATTTGAGGTCATGTGCACAAAATTTCAAAGTTCCAAAATGATGCATGACCTATAATTTCACTTCATGAGGCCAACTTTGAACAAGCATAACTCTTAGCTCAAAATGAATTTGGAGAAGGTTGAACATAATTTGGAAAGCCCTAAACATCTACTTCAAATCATTAGTTTGGAGTTTCTTCAAAATCCTTTGGCAAATTTGTGAAAAATGAGGCCAAAGTTGGAAGAAAACTAGGTTAAAACACTTAGAAAAATTTCTAAGTGTTTATGACCTAAAACTCCAAAATTTCCAAAACTCTTAAATGATTGATCTTTTGAAAAAAGTTCCTTTGTAAGATGTTGTTTTATTTTGCAAGATCTACAACTTTCATGTTTGAAGTTTTTTGAGTTGTGTAGGTGAAATTTTGAGTTCTCACCATGCCTCAAAAAACCCTAATTCCCGACTTTTCGCTCCTTGATGAATTTCTTTGGTCAAATGACTTTAATATCCATATATTGATGATATTGATCCTTGAAAGCCATGGTTTGTCCAAAAATCTCAAAAGTCAATGGTGATCCCATACACTTGACTTTTTCCAAATAAGGTGAGATTTTGGACTTTTGTGTAGAATCAAGATCTTTTCCTCAGATGAATGATGTAAATGGATTATATTGAGGTAGTAGAGACTCTTGAATCATGTCTTGAGTCTTGGAACCATGCCCTGATTAAAAAGTCAACTATCTTGGGGAATTAGGTCAAAAACCCTAATTGTCGACCAGAGGACAATGATGACTGTAGACTTTGAATTGAAGTGTAATGTCCAGTGGATCTTGTCATATGAGTTATTTGAAGATGATTGATGTCTTTGAATGGTCCCCTAGGGCTTTTTAGGGTTTCCCAAAGGTGATCCCTGAGTTTACTCCTTGATAGGCTCAAAAAACCCTAGTCTGGTGACCTGAGTAACTCTGTACTTAGATGACTGGGTGTCTAATCAATCATAGGTGAAATAATGAAGCTCTTGATTCTTAGAGACTAATCCTTCTATTGATTGATCCTTTGCCTGAGTTTTCTTGTCTTTGAACACCCTTGATTGAATGTCAGACTGCTCTGGGTACTTACTTTGACTTGATGAAAATCCTGAAAATATGTCATCTCAGGGGGGTCAAAAATTAGGGTATGACACGCGTGTTTTAATTATTTATTACATGCTGAATTTTAATGATGTTTATTTTTGAATTGTAGCTTAAAGCTATATTGCGAAGATACTATGATTAAATTGAAATTTTGTGAAGTTTGTGATTCCGGTGCGAGATTAAATAATTTTGTTTAATGAAGTGATTTTGAGGATTAAATTAAATGTTATATTTGTCCATTTTAATTATACGTGCTATGTATCTGTGATGAAGGCATGTATGCCGTAAATGATTTGAACGACGAAATGTGACATCTCAATTGTTGATAAAGTTTTTGAATAACTCTGATTTTCGTTATAATTACCGAATAATTTATCGGGTAGAATTGGGGTGTTACAGGACGGGCCAACTAAAGATACCGAGCCGAAAACCTTAGCCTAGCCCGCTCAAAATGACGGGTCAAACGGGATGACCCGGCGGGTCTGCCCCGTTTTGCCACCCCTAGATACCGTGAAACGGGGTAGGTTGCACGGGCCCTAATCTGACCATGTTTCTAAGCACACAATTATAAAAACATTTATAATTACTCTAAGTGATTCAAAAACCTTTCCAGGAAAACTAAATATATAACAAAGTGGAAAAGATGTTGGTATGTTAGATTGGTGTAATGGATGGGTTTTGCTTCAATCTCAATAACAACAACACCAATAAACTTTTTACTTATCTAAACAAAACAACAAGATAAAACCAATCTCAACAAAAACAACCACACATAAACTTCAATCTCAACTTCAAAACAACAAAAAAATATCATAAAAGATAGCGTGTAATATAATGAGTTTCAAAACAACAACAACAACAACAATAGATAAAACTTTAGGGTTTAGGCTCTTAATAACAACCACATCAAACCTAACATATCTCATAAATCCCAACAACAAAACTGTTACATACATGGTGAAGATATTATACATACCGAAAACATTTTAGTGTCTTCTTTTCATCATGCAAGTATCGTTCAAGTTCCTTATTCGAATTTCCTTGCTTCAAACAAGGTGGAGAGGATGTGAGGGTTTTGTCTCGTTTGTAAAAGAACCAGTTGAAGAAGATACGATGGTGAAGATATGGAGATGATGTGATGTTTTCAAGTTCAGTGTTTAGTGCCATAGTCGTTATTGGAGATGATAAATTTCGTTAGGACCCTAATATTTTATTCGTAAGAGCTGAATGTGGTATTCGTAAGAGAAAACTGAAGAAACAAGTAATTCCTTTGTTTTTTTGAAAAACATCAAAACATTTTCCAATAAGCCATATTTTTAACAGTATTAAAAAGAATATAGCCTACCATTTCACCACGGTTACCAAATTCAATCGTGAGCAATAATGGTTTGGTTTTAACTTAAAAATGAAATAAAAATGAAAGGTTCTTCTTTAATGATAAATAAATCATAAATTTGCTGGCGCCGACACTTGAACTGTCCAGTTTAATTTTTCACCAAAGTTGGGAATTACAACTGTGGGGAAGTTTAATTTTTTACCAAAGTAGGGAGTTACAACCATGGCGCTGACACTTTAATTTTTCACCAACGAGGCTTTTTAAAACGGTGGTGAAATCTTCGTCAGAGAATGTATTATTTGTTGTAGTTATTATAATGAATACTTTATTTTTATATTGTTCAAGATTTACATATTTAATGATCAAATATTCTTAGATGATAACTTATATGACATAGAGAGCGACGAAGAGTTACAACAGAAGTAGTTACTTATGATTAACCCTTAAGTTTGAAGTTTTAGTTATATTTGTTATAGCTTCCTTTTTTAAAAGAGATAACTTTAATCTTCAAAGTAACTTACTCCTAAACAATAGTAATGTTATGATTAAGAGCAAAATGCATAATTTACATATTTTCAGTTGTTTGTTAGAAAATCAACACGAGAATAAAGTAAGTGTAATAGAGATGAAGATGTTGCGTTGAATGTAAAGACTAGGCAATATACGATTATAAATGACAATATTAAAGAGAGTATTATGGTAACACCTATAATAAAAAAAGATGGAGTATAATAGATTTAGATGGTTTGAACATATGAAGTGTAGAACGCACATGCCTTAATTAACACTTTATTCATACAAAAAAATAATAATAAAACAAGTGAACAAATAGCCTTATTCTAGTTGCATACTGATCTTACTAGGATAAACCATTATGCATGACTCATGGCTAGATTACATAAAAACTGATGAAACAAGCAAAAAGAAAACATGGAAGAAAATACAGCAAAACAAGCATAATTATAATAATACATAGCACTCTGCATGGAAGAAACCATTATTTGTGTGATTATGAGTTTATGTGATTTGATGTGTGAACTTATATGGATTTATATGAGGTATTGTGACGTATGTTATTTTGGTGGGAATAAGTAGATAAGACGGTAACGAATATACTGCAAGGTGATGATTATTATGACTTTAACCGTAAATATACTATTTATCATCACCCTGTTTATATTGTTTGATATGTCACCCTTTTTTTGTTTCACTGTTACCTTTATACTGGTAACGTGCACGTGATAGCTTTGATGAAGATTTAGACGCTGTGAGTCGAGTCGGTGGTCGCTCTGATACATAGCACTCGGGGGATAAACGCGTGTTTTAATTATTTATTACTTGCTGAATTTTAATGATGTTTATTGTTGAATTGTAGCTTAAAGCTATATTGCGAAGATACTATGATTAAATTGAAATTTTGTGAAGTTTGTGATTCCGCTGCGATTTTAAATAATTTTGTTTAATGAAGTGATTTTGAGGATTAAATTAAATGTTATAATTGTCCATTTTAATTATACGTGCTATGTATCTGTGATGAAGGCATGTATGCCGTAAATGATTTGAATGACGGAATGTGACATCTCAATTGTTGATAAAGTTTTTGAATAACTCTGATTTTTGTTATAATTACCGAATAATTTATCGGGTAGAATTGGGGTGTTACAGGACGGGCCAACTAAAGATACCGAGCGGAAAACCTTAGCCTAGCCCGCTTAAAATGACGGGTAAAACGGGATGACCCGGCGGGTCTGGCCCGTTTTGCCACCCCTAGATACCGTTAAACGGGGTAGGTTGCACGGGCCCTAATCTGACCATGTTTCTAAGCACACAATTATAAAAACATTTATAATTACTCTAAGTGAATCAAAAACCATTCCAAGAAAACTAAATATATAACAAAGTGGAAAAGATGTTGGTATGTTAGATTGGTGTAATGGATGAGTTTTGCTTCAATCTCAATAACAACAACAACAATAAACATTTTACTTATCTAAACAAAACAACAAGATAAAACATATCTCAACGAAAACAACAACACATAAACTTCAATCTAAACTTCAAGACAACAAAAATATCATAAAAGAGAGCGTGTAACATAATGAGTTTCAAAACAACAACAACAATAGATAAAACTTTAGGGTTTAGGCTCTTAATAACAACCACATCAAACCTAACATATCTCAAAAATCTCAACAACAAAACTATTACATACATGGTGAAGATATTATACGTACCGAAAACATTTTAGTGTCTTCTTTTCTTCAAGCACGTATCGTTCAAGTTCCTTATTCGAATTTCCTTTCTTCAAACAAGGTGGAGAAGATGTGAGGGTTTGGTCTCATTTGTTAAAGAACCAGTTGAAGAAGATACGATAGTGAAGATATGGAGATGATGTGATGTTTTCAAGTTCAGTGTTTAGCGCCATAGTCATTATTGGAGATGATAAATTTCGTTAGGACCCTAATATTTTATTCGTAAGAGTTGAATGTGGTATTCGTAAGAGAAAACTGATGAAACAAGTAATTCCTTTGTTTTTTGTATAACATCAAAACATTTTTCGAATGAGCCATATTTTTAACAATTTTAAAAAAATATAGCCTACCATTTCACCACGGTTGCAAAATTCAATCGTGAGTAATAATGGTTTGGTTTTAGCTTTAAAATGAAAGGTTCTTCTTTAATGATAAATAAATCATAAATTTGCTGGCGCTGACACTTGAACTGTCCAGTTTAATTTTTCAACAAAGTTGGGAATTACAACTTTGGGGAAGTTTAATTTTTTACCAAAGTTGGGAATTACAACCATGGCGCTACACTTTAATTTTTCACCAACGAGGCTTTTTTAAACAGTGGTGAAATCTTCGTCAGAGAATTTATTTTTTGTTGTAGTGATTATAATGAATACTTTATTTTTATATTGTTCAAGACTTACATATTTAATGATCAAATATTCTTAGATGATAACTTATATGACATAGAGAACGGCGAAGAGTTACAACAGAAGTAGTTACTTATAATTAACCCTTTAGTTTGAAGTTTTAGTTATATTTGTTATAGCTTCCTTTGTTAAAAGAGATAACTTTAATCCTCAAAGTAATTTACTCCTAAACAATAGTAATGTTATGATTAAGAGCAAAATGCATAATTTACATATTTTCAGTTGTTTGTTAGAAAATCAACACGAGAATAAAGTAAGTGTAATAGAGATGAAGATGTTGCGTTGAATATAAAGACTAGGCAATATACGATTATAAATGACAATATTAAAGAGAGTATTGTGGTAACACCTATAATAAAAAAAGATGGAGTATAATAGATTTAGATGGTTTGAACATCTGAAGTGTAGAACGCACATGCCTTAATTAACACTTTATTCATACAAAAAAATAATAATAAAACAAGTGAACAAATTGCCTTATTCTAGTTGCATACTGATCTTACTAGGATAAACCATTATGCATGTCTCATGGCTAGATTACATAAAAACTGATGAAACAAGCATAAAGAAAACATGGAAGAAAATACAGCAAAACAAGCATAATATATAATAATACATAGCATCTGCATGGAAGAAACCATTATTTGTGTGATTATGAGTTTATGTGATTTGATGTGTGAACTTATATGGATTTATATGAGGTATTTTGATGTATGTTATTTTGGCGGGAATAACGAAGTAGATAAGACGGTAATGAATATACTGCAAGGTGATGATTATTATGACTTGAACCGTAAATATACTGTTTATCATCACCCTGTTTATATTGTTTGATATCTCACCCTTTTTTTGTTTCACTGTTACCTTTATACTAGTAACGTGCACGTGATAGCTTTGATGAAGATTTAGACGCTGTGAGTCGTGTCGGTGGTCGCTGTGATACGTAGCACTCGGGGGATAAACGCGTGTTTAAATTATTTATTACTTGCTGAATTTTAATGATGTTTATTGTTGAATTGTAGCTTAAAGCTATATTGCGAAGATACTATGATTAAATTGAAATTTTGTGAAGTTTGTGATTCCGCTGCGAGATTAAATAATTTTGTTTAATGAAGTGATTTTGAGGATTAAATTAAATGTTATAATTGTCCATTTTAATTATACGTGCTATGTATCTGTGATGAAGGCATGTATGCCGTAAATGAATTGAATGACGAAATGTGACATCTCAACTGTTGATAAAGTTTTTGAATAACTCTGATTTTTGTTATAATTACCGAATAATTTATCGGGTAGAATTGGGGTGTTACAGGACGGGCCCACTAAAGATACCGAGCGGAAAACCTTAGCCTAGCCCGCTCAAAATGACGGGTAAAACGGGATGACCCGGCGGGTCTGGCCCGTTTTGCCACCCCTAGATACCGTTAAACGGTGTAGGTTGCACGGGCCCTAATCTGACCATGTTTCTAAGCACACAATTATAAAAACATTTATAATTACTCTAAGTGATTCAAAAACCTTTCCAAGAAAACTAAATATATAACAAAGTGGAAAAGATGTTGGTATGTTAGATTGGTGTAATGGATGAGTTTTGCTTCAATCTCAATAACAACAACAACAACAACAACAACAACAACAATAAACATTTTACTTATCTAAACAAAACAACAAGATAAAACCAATCTCAACAAAAACAACAACACATAAACATCAATCTAAACTTCAAGACAACAAAAATATCATAAAAGAGAGCGTGTAACATAATCAGTTTCAAAACAACAACAACAATAGATAAAACTTTAGGGCTTAGGCTCTTAATAACAACCACATCAAACCTAACATATCTCAAAAATTCCAACAACAAAACTATTACATACATGGTGAAGATATTATACGTACCGAAAACATTTTAGTGTCTTCTTTTCTTCATGCACGTATCGTTCAAGTTCCTTATTCGAATTTCCTTGCTTCAAACAAGGTGGAGAAGATGTGAGGGTTTGGTCTCATTTGTTAAAGAACCAGTTGAAGAAGATACGATGGTGAAGATATGGAGATGATGTGATGTTTTCAAGTTCAGTGTTTAGCGCCATAGTCGTTATTGGAGATGATAAATTTCGTTAGGACCCTAATATTTTATTCGTAAGAGCTGAATGTGGTATTCGTAAGAGAAAACTGAAGAAACAAGTAATTCCTTTGTTTTTTGTATAACATCAAAACATTTTTCCAATGAGCCATATTTTTAACAATTTTAAAAAAATATAGCCTACCATTTCACCACGGTTGCAAAATTCAATCGTGAGTAATAATGGTTTGGTTTTAGCTTTAAAATGAAAGGTTCTTCTTTAATGATAAAAAAATCATAAATTTGCTGGCGCCGACACTTGAACTATCCAGTTTAATTTTTCAACAAAGTTGGGAATTACAACTGTGGGGAAGTTTAATTTTTTACCAAAGTTGGGAATTACAACCATGGCGCTACACTTTAATTTTTCACCAACGAGGCTTTTTTAAACGGTGGTGAAATCTTCGTCAGAGAATTTATTATTTGTTGTAGTGATTATAATGAATACTTTATTTTTATATTGTTCAAGACTTACATATTTAATGATCAAATATTCTTAGATGATAACTTATATGACATAGAGAACGGCGAAGAGTTACAACAGAAGTAGTTACTTATAATTAACCCTTTAGTTTGAAGTTTTAGTTATATTTGTTATAGCTTCCTTTGTTAAAAGAGATAACTTTAATCCTCAAAGTAATTTACTCCTAAACAATAGTAATGTTATGATTAAGAGCAAAATGCATAATTTACATATTTTCAGTTGTTTGTTAGAAAATCAACACGAGAATAAAGTAAGTGTAATAGAGATGAAGATGTTGCGTTGAATGTAAAGACTAGGCAATATACGATTATAAATGACAATATTAAAGAGAGTATTGTGGTAACACCTATAATAAAAAAAGATGGAGTATAATAGATTTAGATGGTTTGAACATCTGAAGTGTAGAACGCACATGCCTTAATTAACACTTTATTCATACAAAAAGATAATAATAAAACAAGTGAACAAATTGCCTTATTCTAGTTGCATACTGATCTTACTAGGATAAACCATTATGCATGTCTCATGGCTAGATTACATAAAAACTGATGAAACAAGCATAAAGAAAACATGGAAGAAAATACAGCAAAACAAGCATAATATATAATAATACATAGCATCTGCATGGAAGAAACCATTATTTGTGTGATTATGAGTTTATGTGATTTGATGTGTGAACTTATATGGATTTATATGAGGTATTCTGATGTATGTTATTTTGGCGGGAATAACGAAGTAGATAAGACGGTAATGAATATACTGCAAGGTGATGATTATTATGACTTGAACCGTAAATATACTGTTTATCATCACCCTGTTTATATTGTTTGATATCTCACCCTTTTTTTGTTTCACTGTTACCTTTATACTGGTAACGTGCACGTGATAGCTTTGATGAAGATTTAGACGCTGTGAGTCGTGTCGGTGGTCGCTGTGATACGTAGCACTCGGGGGATAAACGCGTGTTTAAATTATTTATTACTCGCTGAATTTTAATGATGTTTATTGTTGAATTGTAGCTTAAAGCTATATTGCGAAGATACTATGATTAAATTGAAATTTTGTGAAGTTTGTGATTCCGCTGCGAGATTAAATAATTTTGTTTAATGAAGTGATTTTGAGGATTAAATTAAATGTTATAATTGTCCATTTTAAATATACGTGCTATGTATCTGTGATGAAGGCATGTATGCCGTAAATGAATTGAATGACGAAATGTGACATCTCAACTGTTGATAAAGTTTTTGAATAACTCTGATTTTTGTTATAATTACCGAATAATTTATCGGGTAGAATTGGGGTGTTACAGGACGGGCCCACTAAAGATACCGAGCGGAAAACCTTAGCCTAGCCCGCTCAAAATGACGGGTAAAACGGGATGACCCGGCGGGTCTGGCCCGTTTTGCCACCCCTAGATACCGTTAAACGGGGTAGGTTGCACGGGCCCTAATCTGACCATGTTTCTAAGCACACAAAATATAAAAACATTTATAATTACTCTAAGTGATTCAAAAACCTTTCCAAGAAAACTAAATATATAACAAAGTGGAAAAGATGTTGGTATGTTAGATTGGTGTAATGGATGAGTTTTGCTTCAATCTCAATAACAACAACAACAACAACAACAACAATAAACATTTTACTTATCTAAACAAAACAACAAGATAAAACCAATCTCAACAAAAACAACAACACATAAACATCAATCTAAACTTCAAGACAACAAAAATATCATAAAAGAGAGCGTGTAACATAATGAGTTTCAAAACAACAACAACAATAGATAAAACTTTAGGGTTTAGGCTCTTAATAACAACCACATCAAACCTAACATATCTCAAAAATTCCAACAACAAAACTATTACATACATGGTGAAGATATTATACGTACCGAAAACATTTTAGTGTCTTCTTTTCTTCATGCACGTATCGTTCAAGTTCCTTTTTCGAATTTCCTTGCTTCAAACAAGGTGGAGAAGATGTGAGGGTTTGGTCTCATTTGGTAATGAACCAGTTGAAGAAGATACGATGGTGAAGATATGGAGATGATGTGATGTTTTCAAGTTCAGTGTTTAGCGCCATAGTCGTTATTGGAGATGATAAATTTCGTTAGGACCCTAATATTTTTTTCGTAAGAGCTGAATGTGGTATTCGTAAGAGAAAACTGAAGAAACAAGTAATTCCTTTGTTTTTTGTATAACATCAAAACATTTTTCCAATGAGCCATATTTTTAACAATTTTAAAAAAATATAGCCTACCATTTCACCACGGTTGCAAAATTCAATCGTGAGTAATAATGGTTTGGTTTTAGCTTTAAAATGAAAGGTTCTTCTTTAATGATAAAAAAATCATAAATTTGCTGGCGCCGACACTTGAACTATCCATTTTATTTTTCAACAAAGTTGGGAATTACAACTGTGGGGAAGTTTAATTTTTTACCAAAGTTGGGAATTACAACCATGGCGCTACACTTTAATTTTTCACCAACGAGGCTTTTTTAAACGGTGGTGAAATCTTCGTCAGAGAATTTATTATTTGTTGTAGTGATTATAATGAATACTTTATTTTTATATTGTTCAAGACTTACATATTTAATGATCAAATATTCTTAGATGATAACTTATATGACATAGAGAACGGCGAAGAGTTACAACAGAAGTAGTTACTTATAATTAACCCTTTAGTTTGAAGTTTTAGTTATATTTGTTATAGCTTCCTTTGTTAAAAGAGATAACTTTAATCCTCAAAGTAATTTACTCCTAAACAATAGTAATGTTATGATTAAGAGCAAAATGCATAATTTACATATTTTCAGTTGTTTGTTAGAAAATCAACACGAGAATAAAGTAAGTGTAATAGAGATGAAGATGTTGCGTTGAATGTAAAGACTAGGCAATATACGATTATAAATGACAATATTAAAGAGAGTATTGTGGTAACACCTATAATAAAAAAAGTTGGAGTATAATAGATTTAGATGGTTTGAACATCTGAAGTGTAGAACGCACATGCCTTAATTAACACTTTATTCATACAAAAAAATAATAATAAAACAAGTGAACAAATTGCCTTATTCTAGTTGCATACTGATCTTACTAGGATAAACCATTATGCATGTCTCATGGCTAGATTACATAAAAACTGATGAAACAAGCATAAAGAAAACATGGAAGAAAATACAGCAAAACAAGCATAATATATAATAATACATAGCATCTGCATGGAAGAAACCATTATTTGTGTGATTATGAGTTTATGTGATTTGATGTGTGAACTTATATGGATTTATATGAGGTATTTTGATGTATGTTATTTTGGCGGGAATAACGAAGTAGATAAGACGGTAATGAATATACAGCAAGGTGATGATTATTATGACTTGAACCGTAAATATACTGTTTATCATCACCCTGTTTATATTGTTTGATATCTCACCCTTTTTTTGTTTCACTGTTACCTTTATACTGGTAACGTGCACGTGATAGCTTTGATGAAGATTTAGACGCTGTGAGTCGTGTCGGTGGTCGCTGTGATACGTAGCACTCGGGGGATAAACGCGTGTTTAAATTATTTATTACTTGCTGAATTTTAATGATGTTTATTGTTGAATTGTAGCTTAAAGCTATATTGCGAAGATACTATGATTAAATTGAAATTTTGTGAAGTTTGTGATTCCGCTGCGAGATTAAATAATTTTGTTTAATGAAGTGATTTTGAGGATTAAATTAAATGTTATAATTGTCCATTTTAATTATACGTGCTATGTATCTGTGATGAAGGCATGTATGCCGTAAATGAATTGAATGACGAAATGTGACATCTCAACTGTTGATAAAGTTTTTGAATAACTCTGATTTTTGTTATAATTACCGAATAATTTATCGGGTAGAATTGGGGTGTTACAGGACGGGCCCACTAAAGATACCGAGCGGAAAACCTTAGCCTAGCCCGCTCAAAATGACGGGTAAAACGGGATGACCCGGCGGGTCTGGCCCGTTTTGCCACCCCTAGATACCGTTAAACGGGGTAGGTTGCACGGGCCCTAATCTGACCATGTTTCTAAGCACACAATTATAAAAACATTTATAATTACTCTAAGTGATTCAAAAACCTTTCCAAGAAAACTAAATATATAACAAAGTGGAAAAGATGTTGGTATGTTAGATTGGTGTAATGGATGAGTTTTGCTTCAATCTCAATAACAACAACAACAACAACAACAATAAACATTTTACTTATCTAAACAAAACAACAAGATAAAACCAATCTCAACAAAAACAACAACACATAAACATCAATCTAAACTTCAAGACAACAAAAATATCATAAAAGAGAGCGTGTAACATAATGAGTTTCAAAACAACAACAACAACAATAGATAAAACTTTAGGGTTTAGGCTCTTAATAACAGCCACATCAAACCTAACATATCTCAAAAATTCCAACAACAAAACTATTACATACATGGTGAAGATATTATACGTACCGAAAACATTTTAGTGTCTTCTTTTCTTCATGCACGTATCGTTCAAGTTCCTTATTCGAATTTCCTTGCTTCAATCAAGGTGGAGAAGATGTGAGGGTTTGGTCTCATTTGTTAATGAACCAGTTGAAGAAGATACGATGGTGAAGATATGGAGATGATGTGATGTTTTCAAGTTCAGTGTTTAGCGCCATAGTCGTTATTGGAGATGATAAATTTCGTTAGGACCCTAATATTTTATTCGTAAGAGCTGCATGTGGTATTCGTAAGAGAAAACTGAAGAAACAAGTAATTCCTTTGTTTTTTGTATAACATCAAAACATTTTTCCAATGAGCCATATTTTTAACAATTTTAAAAAAATATAGCCTACCATTTCACCACGGTTGCAAAATTCAATCGTGAGTAATAATGGTTTGGTTTTAGCTTTAAAATGAATGGTTCTTCTTTAATGATAAAAAAATCATAAATTTGCTGGCGCCGACACTTGAACTATCCAGTTTAATTTTTCAACAAAGTTGGGAATTACAACTGTGGGGAAGTTTAATTTTTTACCAAAGTTGGGAATTACAACCATGGCGCTACACTTTAATTTTTCACCAACGAGGCTTTTTTAAACGGTGGTGAAATCTTCGTCAGAGAATTTATTATTTGTTGTAGTGATTATAATGAATACTTTATTTTTATATTGTTCAAGACTTACATATTTAATGATCAAATATTCTTAGATGATAACTTATATGACATAGAGAACGGCGAAGAGTTACAACAGAAGTAGTTACTTATAATTAACCCTTTAGTTTGAAGTTTTAGTTATATTTGTTATAGCTTCCTTTGTTAAAAGAGATAACTTTAATCCTCAAAGTAATTTACTCCTAAACAATAGTAATGTTATGATTAAGAGCAAAATGCATAATTTACATATTTTCAGTTGTTTGTTAGAAAATCAACACGAGAATAAAGTAAGTGTAATAGAGATGAAGATGTTGCGTTGAATGTAAAGACTAGGCAATATACGATTATAAATGACAATATTAAAGAGAGTATTGTGGTAACACCTATAATAAAAAAAGATGGAGTATAATAGATTTAGATGGTTTGAACATCTGAAGTGTAGAACGCACATGCCTTAATTAACACTTTATTCATACAAAAAAATAATAATAAAACAAGTGAACAAATTGCCTTATTCTAGTTGCATACTGATCTTACTAGGATAAACCATTATGCATGTCTCATGGCTAGATTACATAAAAACTGATGAAACAAGCATAAAGAAAACATGGAAGAAAATACAGCAAAACAAGCATAATATATAATAATACATAGCATCTGCATGGAAGAAACCATTATTTGTGTGATTATGAGTTTATGTGATTTGATGTGTGAACTTATATGGATTTATATGAGGTATTTTGACGTATGTTATTTTGGCGGGAATAACGAAGTAGATAAGACGGTAACGAATATACTGCAAGGTGATGATTATTATGACTTGAACCGTAAATATACTGTTTATCGTCACTCTGTTTATATTGTTTGATATCTCACCCTTTTTTTGTTTCACTATTACCTTTATACTGGTAACGTGCACGTGATAGCTTTGAGGAAGATTTAGACGCTGTGAGTCGAGTCGGTGGTCGCTCTGATACGTAGCACTCGGGGGATAAACGCGTGTTTAAATTATTTATTTCTTGCTGAATTTTAATGATGTTTATTGTTGAATTGTAGCTTAAAGCTATATTGCGAAGATACTATGAATAAATTGAAATTTTGTGAAGTTTGTGATTCCGCTGCGAGATTAAATAATTTTGTTTAATGAAGTGATTTTGAGGATTAAATTAAATGTTATAATTGTCCATTTTAATTATACGTGCTATGTATCTGTGATGAAGGCATGTATGCCGTAAATGAATTGAATGACGAAATGTGACATCTCAACTGTTGATAAAGTTTTTGAATAACTCTGATTTTTGTTATAATTACCGAATAATTTATCGGGTAGAATTGGGGTGTTACAGGACGGGCCCACTAAAGATACCGAGCGGAAAACCTTAGCCTAGCCCGCTCAAAATGACGGGTAAAACGGGATGACCCGGCGGGTCTGGCCCGTTTTGCCACCCCTAGATACCGTTAAACGGGGTAGGTTGCACGGGCCCTAATCTGACCATGTTTCTAAGCACACAATTATAAAAACATTTATAATTACTCTAAGTGATTCAAAAACCTTTCCAAGAAAACTAAATATATAACAAAGTGGAAAAGATGTTGGTATGTTAGATTGGTGTAATGGATGAGTTTTGCTTCAATCTCAATAACAACAACAACAACAACAACAATAAACATTTTACTTATCTAAACAAAACAACAAGATAAAACCAATCTCAACAAAAACAACAACACATAAACATCAATCTAAACTTCAAGACAACAAAAATATCATAAAAGAGAGCGTGTAACATAATGAGTTTCAAAACAACAACAACAACAATAGATAAAACTTTAGGGTTTAGGCTCTTAATAACAGCCACATCAAACCTAACATATCTCAAAAATTCCAACAACAAAACTATTACATACATGGTGAAGATATTATACGTACCGAAAACATTTTAGTGTCTTCTTTTCTTCATGCACGTATCGTTCAAGTTCCTTATTCGAATTTCCTTGCTTCAATCAAGGTGGAGAAGATGTGAGGGTTTGGTCTCATTTGTTAATGAACCAGTTGAAGAAGATACGATGGTGAAGATATGGAGATGATGTGATGTTTTCAAGTTCAGTGTTTAGCGCCATAGTCGTTATTGGAGATGATAAATTTCGTTAGGACCCTAATATTTTATTCGTAAGAGCTGCATGTGGTATTCGTAAGAGAAAACTGAAGAAACAAGTAATTCCTTTGTTTTTTGTATAACATCAAAACATTTTTCCAATGAGCCATATTTTTAACAATTTTAAAAAAATATAGCCTACCATTTCACCACGGTTGCAAAATTCAATCGTGAGTAATAATGGTTTGGTTTTAGCTTTAAAATGAATGGTTCTTCTTTAATGATAAAAAAATCATAAATTTGCTGGCGCCGACACTTGAACTATCCAGTTTAATTTTTCAACAAAGTTGGGAATTACAACTGTGGGGAAGTTTAATTTTTTACCAAAGTGTGGAATTACAACCATGGCGCTGACACTTTAATTTTTCACCAACGAGGCTTTTTAAAACGGTGGTGAAATCTTCGTCAGAGAATTTATTATTTGTTGTAGTGATTATAATGAATACTTTATTTTTATATTGTTCAAGACTTACATATTTAATGATCAAATATTCTTAGATGATAACTTATATGACATAGAGAACGGCGAAGAGTTACAACAGAAGTAGTTACTTATAATTAACCCTTTAGTTTGAAGTTTTAGTTATATTTGTTATAGCTTCCTTTGTTAAAAGAGATAACTTTAATCCTCAAAGTAATTTACTCCTAAACAATAGTAATGTTATGATTAAGAGCAAAATGCATAATTTACATATTTTCAGTTGTTTGTTAGAAAATCAACACGAGAATAAAGTAAGTGTAATAGAGATGAAGATGTTGCGTTGAATGTAAAGACTAGGCAATATACGATTATAAATGACAATATTAAAGAGAGTATTGTGGTAACACCTATAATAAAAAAAGATGGAGTATAATAGATTTAGATGGTTTGAACATCTGAAGTGTAGAACGCACATGCCTTAATTAACACTTTATTCATACAAAAAAATAATAATAAAACAAGTGAACAAATTGCCTTATTCTAGTTGCATACTGATCTTACTAGGATAAACCATTATGCATGTCTCATGGCTAGATTACATAAAAACTGATGAAACAAGCATAAAGAAAACATGGAAGAAAATACAGCAAAACAAGCATAATATATAATAATACATAGCATCTGCATGGAAGAAACCATTATTTGTGTGATTATGAGTTTATGTGATTTGATGTGTGAACTTATATGGATTTATATGAGGTATTTTGACGTATGTTATTTTGGCGGGAATAACGAAGTAGATAAGACGGTAACGAATATACTGCAAGGTGATGATTATTATGACTTGAACCGTAAATATACTGTTTATCGTCACTCTGTTTATATTGTTTGATATCTCACCCTTTTTTTGTTTCACTATTACCTTTATACTGGTAACGTGCACGTGATAGCTTTGAGGAAGATTTAGACGCTGTGAGTCGAGTCGGTGGTCGCTCTGATACGTAGCACTCGGGGGATAAACGCGTGTTTAAATTATTTATTTCTTGCTGAATTTTAATGATGTTTATTGTTGAATTGTAGCTTAAAGCTATATTGCGAAGATACTATGAATAAATTGAAATTTTGTGAAGTTTGTGATTCCGCTGCGAGATTAAATAATTTTGTTTAATGAAGTGATTTTGAGGATTAAATTAAATGTTATAATTGTCCATTTTAATTATACGTGCTATGTATCTGTGATGAAGGCATGTATGCCGTAAATGAATTGAATGACGAAATGTGACATCTCAATTGTTGATAAAGTTTTTGAATAACTCTGATTTTTGTTATAATTACCGAATAATTTATCGGGTAGAATTGGGGTGTTACAGGACGGGCCCACTAAAGATACCGAGCCGAAAACCTTAGCCTAGCCCGCTCAAAATGACGGGTCAAATGGGATGACCCGGCGGGTCTGGCCCGTTTTGCCACCCCTAGATCCGTGAAACAGGGTAGGTTACACGGGCCCTAATATGTTTTTAAGCACACAATTATAAAAACATTTATAATTACTCCAAGTGATTCAAAAACCTTTCCAAGAAAACTAAATATATAACAAAGTGGAAAAGATGTTGGTATGTTAGAGTGAATTGGTGTAATGGATGATTTTTACTTCAATCTCAATAACAAAAACAACAATAAACATTTTACTTATCTAAACAAAACAACAAGATAAAATCAATCTCAACAATAACAACAACACATAAACTTCAATCTCAACTTCAAAACAACAAAAATATCATAAAAGAGAGCGTGTAATATAATGTGTTTCAAAACAACAACAACAACAACAACAATAGATAAAACTTTAGGGTTTAGGCTCTTAATAACAACCACATCAAACCTAACATATCTCAAAAATCCCAACAATAAAACTCTTACATACATGGTGAAGATATTATACGTACCGAAAACATTTTAGTGTCTTCATTTCTTCATGCAAGTATCGTTCAAGTTCCTTATTCAAATTTCCTTGCTTCAAACAAGGTGGAGAAGATGTGAGGGTTTGGTCTCGTTTGTTAAAGAACCAGTTGAAGAAGATACGACGGTGAAGATATGGAGATGATGTGATGTTTTCAAGTTCAGTGTTTAGTGCCATAGTCGTTATTGGAGATGATAAATTTCGTTAGGACCCTAATATTTTAATCGTAGGAGCTGAATGTGGTATTCGTAAGAGAAAACTGAAGAAACAAGTAATACCTTTGTTTTTTGAATAACATCAAAACATTTTTCCAATGAGCCAGATTTTTAACAATTTTGAAAAAAAAAATATGGCCTACCATTTCACCACGGTTGCAAAATTCAATCGTGAGCAATAATGGTTTGGTTTTAATTTAAAAATAAAATAAAAATGAAAGGTTCTTCTTTAATGATAAATAAATCATATATTTGCTGGCGCCGACACTTGAACTGTCCAGTTTAATTTTTCACCAAAGTTGGGAATTACAACTGTGGGGAAGTTT
>NC_081180.1:139375501-139472984 GCF_029867415.1 Vicia villosa | reverse complement strand
AACTGCTTTCTTATTTCGAGAAAATATTTCCTTTTTATAATTATAATTATTATTATAACTTGTTACTTAATTTTATTTCATTTATTTTATTTTATTTTATTTTATTTAATTTTATTTTTAAAATTAACACTAGCCTAGTTCTAACTTAATCTTAATATTTTCAACTTCTAGGTTTTTCATTTAACTACTAACTACGATGCAAGAAGTTGATAATATGGAAGTTGTGTTCCGTGGTAGAGGACAAGAAGCAAGATTTAATAAGTTGGCTGAGAGACACATGGATTTGACTTGCTATCCTCACCAACCAACTATGGTGAAACTTGGTATCGAAGAAAGCATCCTACACCTGCTTAACCAAATTGGTTGGACTGGTTCTCACCTGTTCCGCAAGTTTAGTACTTACCGGAAGCTCACTCTGGAATTCTTGAGCTCCCTGACCTATCTTCCAAACTGTGGACAAGGACTGAGAAAAGGAGTTATTCTCTTTAGACTCTTTGGTATGGAGTTTAATTTCTGCATCCGAGATTTTGCTGAAATGTTAGAACTACCTCATGGATCAGATGCATACACCAAAGTAACTGAAGACAATCTTGCTTACTGGGAGTTGGAAAAATATTGGGGCAAGATCACTGGAAACGACAACCCTGAAGAGAATGAATTTCAATCTGAGAACATCCATAACCCCGCCTTCAGATACTTCCATAAGATCCTTGCTCACTACATTTTTGGTAAACCCGATAATGTCACTGAAGTCTCTAGAGAAGAGTTGTTCATCATGTTTTGTACCTCTCAAAATCGCCCGGTCAATGCCATCGCATTCAAGCTAACAAACTTCGAGCGCATCACGCATGACGAAGTTTCACCTATTAGGATCGGCGGATTTGTCACTATGATTGCTAATGCTATAGGAATGAGAGTACCTTTGCTTAGATTGACACCTCTTGGCTCCCACAATTCTATGGATATTCACTTCTGCTTTAACCGAGGTATCATCGGTAACCTTGGACCTGATCAGTTTGATTTACTCATTGATAACAAAGTATTGGATCAATTCACTTTACCGAGTCCTAGGACGAGTGTGCACAATCCTGCCAACTGGCTTTTCTTTGATCAGATTCCTGAAAGAGAACCCTCACATGAAACCCCTCAAGCCTATGAACATTTCGATGAGGAAATGCATGTATCAGAATCTGAGCCTGACACTCCTCCTGGTTACTATGAACCTAATCCTGAAGATGAACCCATTCCTGATTACGAACCTCTTCCTGTTGATGAACCTTTATCTGAGTATGAGCCTGAAACTCGTTCTGAAGATTCTGTTGATGATTACACTGTTGATATGACCGATGTCGAGCTCGAGCAACAACAACCTGCTACATCTACCGCATCGGTGAATCAAAGAATGCCTAATCTGAATACGCACGAGCAAGCCATCACTGCACTACAACAAGATGTCCAACATGTGCGCAACGAGCTTCACACTTTGCAAATGCAGTTCTTCGATTTTATCGACACCGTAAATGCTCAGTTCGACGAAGTTTTCAAACACATTCAGTCTAATGAGCATAACAATAGACGTGGCTAGATGTTACCCTGTAGATTATTAGATTTTATTTCTAGTTTTAGCAATTTTTATTCATAAGTTTAGATTTTCATTTTTCTGCATTTTACATTCTGCTTATGTTAACACTCAGTACCGGTTTAATTTTAAATGCAATATTCTTTTGATTACTGCTACTGTGTTATATTACACTGCTATTGACTGCTATATATTTGCCTGTTTATCACTTTTTGCTGTTAATAGTATTAAAATTCGACACTGCTCTGAACTGATGGACAATTTATGGCATCTGTCAGCACTGTCTGGTCCCTTGCACGCGTGAACCACTTGCCTACAACAGGAGACGCACGTCTCCATCTGTGTGGGACCAGCAGGAATCTTTCTGAGGACAGGAGACGCACGTCTCCATGCTTTGTCCCCTTGCAGACTGACTGCCTGAGACGCGCGTCTCCCAAGGGCAGCAGTCTGCATTATTGACCACGCTGCAGCACCACCATAACTCCCATTTTGAATTTTGAATTTGAATTTCAAAATTCATCTTTCAATCTTCTTCATTCTTCCCCCTATTTATTCCATTTAAACACCATAAACCTCATTCATCCTCCATCATTCACCTCTTAATTCTTCATCATTTCCTAACCTTCTATTCCATTCAAACTTCAAACACCACCATTAATCCATTTTAATTCTCCATTAACCACACCATTTCCAAACCTCACTATAAAACCACACCACCACCATTCTTCCTCTTCACAACCTTCATACCATTCTCTATTCTTCTACACTCCATTTCTATTTTTTTCATTTTCATACTCACCATGCCTCCACGTTCGTTAATCCGTAGTGAGCGTCCCGAGAGACCACCTCCCGACCTTTCAAATATTATCTTCCGAGATGACGACAATGATGCTCAACGAACAAAATACGTCGTTTTCTACGAACGTTCGGTTGTTCCCACAAAATTTGTGAACACCGAGTGTCTAGAAACTCTGGGTCTCATTGATGGTGTTACCCGTTTGCTCACAAAATCTAGCCTCCACCATCTTTGTACCGAACCCGTACCTACTTATGAGCCGCTCGTCTTAGAATTTTTAAGTTCTTTCAACTACGACACTCCCTCTAATCAACCACTCTCAACCGGTAGCATCCAATTTCGGATGTTCAACCATGAATATACTCTAGATCAAGATGTCGTAGCTTCATATTTGCATTTTAATCATGCACCAAATGCTCACCGCTCAATCTTTCAAGAACTCAATGGTCGATCTTGGGAGGATCTCGCTTTTGAATTTTGGTTCAATCTCACTGGAGAAAATCCTACCGGTTGGAGAGCTCTCCATGCTTCTCACATTCAAAACCCCGCTATACGTTATTTTCAACGTGTCTTGGGGCATACTATTTTTGCGAGATCTAACAACCACAAGGTAAACCAACATGAACTATTTTTCCTCTACTGTGCGCTTAACAATATCCGTTTCAATGCCGCACCGTTTATGTTCCAACACATCCAAGGTTTAGTCAACGCCCCCGCTACAAACCCATTCTTGCTTGGCGGAATTATTACTTCCTTGGCCTGTGCTTTAGGTCTTGGTGACGAGCTCCTCTCACTCTCATATCTCATGAAGCCTGCTCAGTCACTCGATCTCACCTACTGCCGTGACTCCCACTTGGTTTCACCCCGCCATGACGGCCGTTACACTTTGGTCGTCAACAAAGTTCCTATTCCTTATGTCATCCTTCCATGCCCTGAAAGAATCAACATCCGTTATGTTCAACGTTGGAGGCTTATTGAAGACAACCCTCAAGATAACCAACAAGAACATCCTAATGAACCTATGGATGCAAATGAAGAAGAACTCAACCAAGGGCAAGCTGATGTCAACCAACCTCCTCCAAACAACCCTCCGCCTATCACTCTTGAAGCCATGTATGCTGCTATTCAACGCCAAGATCAACTCGTTCAAGCTATGCAAACAAACCAAACTGAAACAATTAGGCTCATCCGAGAGATGCAACAGGAGCACCGTGACTATGCTATTAGGAACGAAAGTCAATACACTGAAATTGCTACATATTTGCATGATCTTGACATTCGTGTGAATGACTCTCCTCCTGATAGACGTCGCCGTGTTCGTACAAGAGGCGCAAGCAGTTCTCGAAACCGCAACAATGAGGAGTAGTTGTTATGCACTGAGGACATTGCATCATCTAAGTCTGGGGAGTCGTATTATTTCTATTTCCTTTAGTTTTATTTTTCCCTTCAGTTATTTCCCTTCCTTGTAATGTTTTTCTAATTCAATAAAAGAATTTTTATGGAATTTAAGTCTTATATGTATAATTCCGTAGTTATTTCAATTTCTTCCATTTTCTTGAGCCATAACAAAAATTTTGCTCCTAAACGATAAACGCAAACCCCACGCGTTCGAGAAATACGAAGCTACTCAAACACTCAACGCATTGAAACTGAATATAGTCAATATCCTTATTGTCCCAACACTCTAAAACCCCCGAGCATGCGTAACCGATTTGAATACCCGTTATACCAAAACCATCGACTTTAAGTTTTGAAATAACCCTTAGTAGTTTATCCTAGCAGTCGGCACCGTCTTAGATACAACCTACGCAGAGAGTCGATGAATATAAGTGTATGATCCTCATAATAATAATTATGTGCTTAACCATAAGAAGAAATGTGCCTACTAAGTAAGGTGATCCTCACAAGATCATTTAACCTAACGGTCGCAAATCTCAAATACAAAGAATTTAAAAACTCATTGTCGATTGGTTCAGAAGTCGTCTGGTACTGAACTTGGTAGGAAGGACTATTGTCCGATTCCCCACAATCTACAAGTGAGTGCTAAGGAGTATACCACATATTGTGCCAGAACTCCATGAGAAGGATCATAGTCACTAACCGACTACTCTGCTATGTGCGTGTCAAGATAATGGGCTTAATGTGATTGCGCGCGAATGAAAAGGGTGAAACCTGATGACGAGTCAAAAAGGTCGAGCTATAATGGCATGATTCGGATTGGTATGCATACTGGGAGTTGTTTAGTGTTGTTACTATAAGTTTATTGCTAGGATCATTATCATTATTTTCAAATAAGAACACTATGTAGCTGAGTATGACCGAACGACGTGGTGGAAGTGTGTTTCATTTATCTTTATCTTATTATTTTGCTTGAGGACAAGCAAAGGTTCAAGTCTGGGGGAATTTGATAACACGATTTTATATCGTATATTTAGCTTGAAATCCATAGATATTTATAGCATTTTCTGTTTATTATGTCAATTTATTATGATATTACGCGAGTATTTGCTTTGTTTCAGGTTTTACACTCTAATTACGACTATTTGCGAAAAGGAAAGAAAATGGAGCTTAAATGACCAATATTTATGCCTAAAAGATGAAAAAGGAGTGCTGAAGTGAAAGAGGGGTGCAATTAGGACCCAAAAGGCCCAAAAGAGACAGTTCAGCCCACTATGGAACCAAAGGCGCGTGGCCCAAACCTTCCCAGCAAGTGGAGACGCACGTCTCCAACGTTCTTCTGCCACGTCACCAAGAGGAGACGCCCGTCTCCAACTGCTCCTACCTCTTCTCCACTTGAGACGCACGTCTCAAGTCAGTCAAGGCCACTTCCTGAAGAAACGGAGACGCACGTCTCCACACCCAGTCTGCAAAAATCCCCACTTTTCACGCAACGTCACAGCAAAACCTCTCCTATAAATAGGACCTGCTACCTCACTTCCAAAGGGTCCGATTTCCTGCCAACGAAGTGCTGCCGAAATTGTACCGCGAACCGTATTTCTTTATTCTGCTTACATTGAAACACTTATTTTCTCACAACGATTTCTACACTGGAAATTGTTGTGAACTTTTTATAGATCTAGCCTTACGTTAGATTTATCGTTTTATTTCCTTGTTTATTTTTTTCTGTCTGTTTAAATTCCGAAGAACGATCCAGCCAACCTGTGGTGGAAGTTCAGTACTCGAAGATTCAATTACCATTTATTTAATTCAGGTTTTTATTTACTGCTTTAATTTATATTATTATTGCATGATATACTGTATGCCATTTACTATGCCTATTATTATGAACCGAACCGATTTATGCATGTTTAACCATATTAATATGTCTGGCTAAATTATTATGATATCGGTATGTAAAGTAAGTTAACCGTAGGGATCCGAAATAAATTGGCTTAACTATGTTTTATTAACTATCACTTGTTTTTGGTCTATATGTCTAATTTAATTAGTAAGTCTTACAACCAACAGAGCGAAAGTTTGAGGGGTTAAGACGGTCAAAGGTTAAAATCAATAGAGCGAAAGTTTGAGATCTTTAACTGGATAGTAGACATAGGACATTAGTTTTAAGGATGGCGAAAGCATATTAAAACTAATTAGGACTTATTTATTTTCAAAAATTGTTTTTACACCCGACGGGATGGCGAAAGCGTACGTTAGGGATATTAGCATGTTCCGAGTCAACAGAGCGAAAGTTTGAGATTAGGAGATTTAAATAGATAACAACTTCATAAAACGGGCATTTTATTAATTACGTTGTTTCCAAAAAGCTTTTCTAAAATCTAATGGGATGGCGAAAGCGTACATTAGGATTAGGACAGTAATCTAAATCAATAGAGCGAAAGTTTGAGACGAGGATTTTTAATCAATTGAATTAGTGAAGATTTTTAATTAAATTATGCAAAAGCCAATGGACCTTCGGATCACCTTAAGTTAAACGAAATACATACTGATATCTGTCTTTTATTATATTCTTAATTTTTCACTCACTTTCCCTTAGAAACAATCAAAATTTTAGTAGCCCTAGCTTTACATAGTAACCTTAGATAACGGTAGATCGATTCATAGTCCCTGTGGATTCGATATCTTTTAAAACTACACGACACGACTGTGCACTTGCAGTTATCAGATTTATAGACACGTAAAGTCGCGATCAGATAACTCGATGACCCATTAACATCCAAACGAAAGACTTCCTGCCCTCTTATGGTATGGATAGACCCTTTCACCCTGAAAGGCTGAAGAACATTTTTCATCTAACCAGGTAATTGCTCCTAATTGCCTTGCTCTAAAAAAATCTTTTTCTACACTTTTTTTCAAAAACCTTCAATATGGCTACGCTCATTTACGAGCTAAAGTCCGTATTCTCTTCTTCTACATTTCTTTCAAAAGAGCAAAGCAATTAAGAGCCCATGGAAAACCATGGATGCAAAGGGTGCCTTACACCTTCCCTTTGCATAAATTACCCCCCGAACTCAGTTTCTTTTAAAAAGGTTTTTCCTGTTCTTTTAGCCTTTCTGATATTTTGATAAAATAAAAGTCGATGGCGACTCTTGCTTACCGCGACATTTCAAATAAATTCAATTCACCGTATTATAGTGTTCATCAGAAAGTTAGTGATCTTAGAGTGAAAATAAATGAAATTAAATGGTACCATCATGTTCCTTGTGAAAAATCGAGCAAGTTAGGCTATTCACTTAATCAAAATGATTCAGTTTTAAGAAAATTCAAAATCAAAATGGGGTTAGCGTTCTTGGCGCCATTTTTTGCGAAGGAAATTTGAAAATTGATTCAAAATATAATTAATTCGTTGCAAGTGTTAAACAGACCACGCGCGTGGTCCAGTTGGCCAAGTTTTTGAGTAGTGACCTCAAGGTCACGAGTTCAACACCCTTAGGGACCAAAACCTCTTTTTTTACCACTTGTTTTCTTTCATTTTTTACACAACTTCATCAATCATTTTACCCAATCAAAACTCATCATTTTAACTTCATTTTTTGTACACTTCTCATTTAATATGTATATTTTATGAATGTCCAAAAAAAAATCACAAAAAAAATATTTATTTAATATAATTTTATTAGGTTTAAAATGACTTGTTTTTAAGTGTTTTTTAATACTTTAAATATTGTTTTTCATTTGATTTTCAAAAACCTAATCACTTGTAAATATTTTGTGATCAAACCCTAATCACTTAGGTCTTAATTAGGTATAAGCTTTGTCTTTATCTTAATTAAGTCGACTTTTGTCAAAATTCAAACTGTTTTCAACAAACGATCAAAGTTTTTCAAAATAATAAACCTCGCATCTTTTAACAATTCAATCAATCAATCATGTTTTAAAAAATAAAACATGGGCATCCCTTAAGGTATAAGTCCCATTCCCTTGTATAAAATCAGGTCTTTCTTTGTATATACGCCTATCTTTTTATAACTCGATCAATTTGATTTAAACCCTCGAACAACAAATCAAAAATTAGGGTTTTCTTCAAAATCTTCCTGGGGGTCCCTCAAGGGGTGCAGTTACCGTGCATAGATAAAAATCTATGCACCGTGCATAGATTATTACGGACCCTTGGATCATTTGATTAAATTCTAAACATCAATTATTATTACTCAATACTCAATACTCATCACTCAATACTCAATACTCAATACTCAATACTGGATTAAAAACATGATCCAATGGCTTATGTAGGCTTATGCATGGTGCATAAAAAAAATCCTTATGCATATTAGCCAAAGCCTCCCTCAAGGTATAAGTCCCAACCCCCTTTGTAAATATTTGTTTACATAGCTTTGAATAAACTCATTGGGCCTCTCTCCTTGAGTAAAAGCCCCATTCGCGTGCACATAACCTTGTTTGATAAACTGTTCATCCTTAAAGGTATATTTCCTTCATAAACTCCAATGTACACATACACTTTATCATATATACTTGTTCATACTTGTTCATATACTTGTTCATGTTTGTTCATATTTGTTCATATGCATGTTCATGTTATATATGCATATTCAACTTAGTACAACACTAGGTTCCCCATAGCCTCCTATTGGGCTTCGTGCAAAGAATATCCCTTAGCTAGGTTAGGACATAGAGTATGGTTTCCCGGTGAAATCGCTCTAAGAGCTCAAACCAACTATAACATGCCTCCTCTTGGGCTTCGTACAAACGACTGTGCCTCCCATAGCCTCCTCTTGGGCTTACAATGCAAGGACCCTCGATTGTCCCTCCCATAGCCTCCTCTTGGGATTACAATGCAAGGACCCTCGAATAGCCTCCTCTTGGGCTTCGTACAAGGACCCACGGGCTTCTTAAAAGCATCCCCATATCCAAATCAAATACCCTAGGAGATTAGAAATTTATCATCTCTATGATAGGAGTATCTCTTCTATATCATCACAATCAAACTTTCTTTTTGCCACAAGGTTGGCTAATTAATCAAAAAAATTTGCCACAAGGCTGGCTAATTAATCAAAAGTTTTTGCCACAAGGCTGGCTCATCAAAACTTTTTGCCTCAAGGCTGGCCTATCAAAACTTTTTGCCACAAGGCTGGCTTATCAAAAGTTTTTGCCACAAGGCTGGCTAATCAAACTTGTTTTTGCCACGAGGCTGGCTAAACAAAACATCCTTATCATTCTAAGAACCATACGTGGCACAGCCCAGGTCTTATAATGAAAAGATTCAAACAAAATCAACAGATGTATGTGATAAAATAGATTAGATACATTGACCATTGAGATGACATTTGTCTCTTATCCTTTGCTTCCACTAGCATAAGTTGGAACTACGATTGCTCTGACTTTCTCAACATCCCTTTGAGAATACGTAGGCACAAGGTCTTATTCCTTGGCGAGCAAAACTTCTATCTCTCTCAAACCACTCAAACCTTAGAACCCCGTAGACCTCGAGCTACAGATGCTCTGATTCCCTCTAAGGGATATGTATGCAGAAGATTGCGATGATCTTTGCGAGCATAATCAAACAAACACCTTAGGTCCTACCTATCTCACAACAGAAAACCTCCCCAATAGCATAGCAAGAAATAAACAGACAAATATAACAAAGAAACCTATATAGTACTATAGATACGTAGGGTGCTAATACCTTCCCTTCGTATAACCAACCCCTTACCCGGAATCTCTCCCCCTTTTTGCATTGCTTTTAATTTTGTATTATTTGCATTGCATATCTTTTAAGGTTTGTGCAACTTTTTTCCTTTTCCTGCTTTGGAAACAATAAAAAGTTTGGTCGTGACAAAAACAAAAATCATTTTCTTGAGCATCGAGCCCAAAGAAGGCATCCGGTGTCTCATCCTGATTTTCACGCGACAGAAAAATGGCGACTTCACTGGGGACTATCTTTTTATTGTTTCCAAATAAAGGGTTAATTCTAATTGTTATGTTTTCATTTCATTCTTGTTACATGTGTGGTTCTGTTACATGTGTGGTTCTGTTACTTGTGTGGTTCTGTTACAAGTGATACATTATGGACAAATCCTAACCCAGATTAAGTACACATAAGAATTAGGTGGAGGGTATAGTCATGTATGGCATTTAAGGAGTTCAGTCCTTAACAAGCCGTCATGAGAATCCTTCCGCTCAGTGGAGGTTCCTTGTTGGTAGTATATGTTTAGCAAGTTTAGTTGCGAAGACACTGTTGCTTTCATTGAACTGTAGAAGCTGAGTTGGCCATAAAACCTATTAACCCATCCTGGCCTTAATAGGTTGTGGCGCAGAAACTATTCAGGTGAAGACTTGGATTAGTTGTCATGCGGAGAGCCACACTCAGACGAGTTTTTCTTGAGAATATTACTGGCTCACAAGTTCAATTGTGCAAGTCGGTAATATTCGAAAGAAAAATGTAGACTCTGACGTATCAGTAGAACACGTTGTGCAGGTGATTAACCCCTAGTACTATCCCATGTTTAGTTCGTTGACCTCATGCTCGTGACGTTGAACCTTTGAGCCTATGTGTACCATGTTTGTATTACCATGTTTGCATTATCATGTTTGCTTTACCATGTATGTATATGTGGCATTCATGCATCCATGCATTCATACATTCATTGAAAATCCATCTTTTCATAAAAACATGATTTTTCCAAAAAAAAATTAGAGAATTTTCTTTACAAACATTATAGGATTAAGTTATGGAATGGGTAAAAAGGCATACCAAAAGGTACGGTTTCAAAATGCCTGATGTGGAAAAACTGAGAGAGTTAGCATCTTTGGTACAAGATCCTTCCGATTTTAGGAAAAGCCATGGAAAGATTTTGCCTATCTTGAACGCCCATGTTGATGAAGGACATCTCAAAACTCTGGTTCAGTTCTACGATCCCGTCTACTGGTGTTTCACCTTTCCAGACTACCAGTTGGTACCAACCTTGGAAGAATATGCCAATCATTTGGGTATTCCTTTGTCTGACAAAATACCTTTCAATGGTTTGGAAGCCATTCCTAAATCACAAGTCATTGTGGCAACTATCCACTTGAAGAAATCTGAAGTAGACAGTAATTGGACTACCAAAGGAAATCTCCTGGGTTTGACTTTGCAGTTCCTAATGAAGAAAGCTTTTGATTTCGCCGAAATTGGTAGCAAGATAGCTTTTGAAGCTATACTAGCCTTGCTCATCTATGGGTTGGTTCTGTTCCCCAACGTCAACGACTTTGTTGATATCAACGCCATAAAAATCTTTTTGATTGGAAATCCTGTTCCGACTTTGCTTGGTGACATGTATTTCTCTGTCCATCACAGAAATCGCCAAGGCAACGGGATTATTGTGTGTTGTGCACCTCTGTTGTTCAAATGGATTGTTTCACACTTACCCAAGTCTCCTATCTTCAAGGAAAACCGAGAAGGCTTGCGTTGGCCTCGAAGACTTATGTCCCTTACTAATAATGATATTCATTGGTATACCCTGGCTCGCTGTGGTACGGAAACCATTGACAGTTGTGGAGAGTTCGCCAAAGTACCCCTTATTGGTACACAAGGAGGAATTAACTACAATCCGGTCTTAGCCCGACGATAACTCGGGTATGTAAATTCAACTAAACCTGTTGGTCTCACAGTGGAAAGCTACTTCTATCAAGAGGGGGAGGATCCTCAAGGGTTAAAAGCAAGAATGGTAAGAGCTTGGTACGACATCCGAAGGAAAGAAAAGGGTGGGGTAAGGAATTGCATTGCCATGGACGCCTACACCTGTTGGGTAAAGAAAAGAGCAAAGGAGTTTCAAATGCCTTATGATTATGAAAAACCCATGTTCCCTGTGGTATTTCAACTACCCAACATTCCCATTGACACTACGGAGGAATACCAAGATACTTTGGCCAAGATGAGGTTAGAGAAAGACGCTTGGGAAGACAAGTTTCGTAAGACTGATGTGGAAAACAGAAATTTGAAGAAACGGGTGAAAGATCACGAAGAAACCCTCTACTGTCAAGATGGATGGCTCATGGGTAAAGATGAGAAGATTCGTCGGAAAGACGCTGCAATCAGGAGGTATATTAAAGAAAGCAAGAAAAAGCTTGAAGGCTCAACAAGCAACGCTCTAACTCCTGACGATTGGAAGAATGTTGTTGACAAGATAAGGACCGAAAAGGCCGAGTTGAAAGCTTACTATGGGAAAGAAATCATGAAGCTCAAGCTGCATAACGCATTTGGTTCTTCATCCGATGAGCATGCTTAGGATTGTTTAGCTTTTATTTATCATTTGCTTTTGTAGGAGCTACGCTCCAATGTTGTAACATTTTCCCAGCATTTCAATAAAATGATAGTTTGTGTTCAAATGTTTGCAAGGAAATAATCTTTAAAATATTTGGAAAAATCAAAAACTTTTTTTGCATACATCATTCTGCATTTCTAGTCTGTTATCTAGAGTCTCATCTAGAGTCAAGTTGTCGCGCCTCAAAGTTTCTCGACCGCGCTCGCAATCAGATCACAGATACAATACTCGTTCAAGCAAAAGAAGAGTGATGGAAAACTTTGACCAAGAGAATATCGAGCTTCGTGGTACAGTGACCACCCTTCAAGAAAAGTTGGAAAGTCTCACTACTCTGGTTGACTCCTTAATGGCCGCACAGAATCAGCAGCCACCACCCAATAGTCAAGCAACAGTGATATCTGAGATCACTACTCCAGTTTCGACAGTTGTATTCAGCATTCCATCTTTCTCCATGCCAGAAGGTTGGAGCACGCCTTTCAACTTTAGTACAGGTTTTCGCCATAATGTTTCTGGGATTCCACCATCCACAACTAAAGCACCTGCTGCGCAAAGTTCAATGTTCACTCCAAATCAGGGGGTAACCTTTTCTCAAGTCACTATGTCGGTTTCTCAACCCATTATGACGGTTGCAACTCCTATGGTTCACACTGCTCCTTACGGAGACAACGAGATTTATCATGATCAAGGTGATAGCACAAATCAGCGTAACCTCATGGAAGATCTCCAAGAGCAGTTCAACAAGATACAGCTAGAAGTCAAAGCTATTCGTGGGAAAGACTTGTTCGGGAAGAATGCCCAGGAGCTATGCTTAGTTCCCAGTGTACAAATACCAGCTAAATTCAAGGTCCCTGACTTTGAGAAATACAAAGGTAGTTCTTGTCCACAAAGCCATCTCGTGACGTATGCTAGGAAGATGTCTACTTATGCAGATAATCATCAGTTGCTCATCCACTACTTTCAAGACAGTTTGACTGGTGCCGCACTGAAGTGGTACACAGGATTGGATAGCACCAACATTCGGACTTTCAACGACCTAGGCGAGGCCTTTGTCCGACAATACAAATACAACTCGGATATGGCTCCAGACAGAGACCAACTCCGATCCATGGCTCAGAAAGACCATGAAGCTTTTAAGGAATATGCCCAACGATGGAGAGAAACTGCAGCCCAGATTAATCCACCGTTAAAAGAGAAAGAGATGACAAAGATCTTCTTGAATACTCTTGGCCCATTTTATTATGAACGTATGATTGCTAGTGCTCCAAGTGATTTCACCGAAATGGTAAACATGGAGATGCGTCTAGAAGAAGGAGTCCGAATCGGACGACTAACTAAAGAAGGTGGATCTTCAAGCGGAACCAAAAAGTTCGGAAGTGGTTTCCCAAAGAAGAAAGAACAAAGTGTTGACATGGTATCCCAAGGAAAGCCAAGAGGAAATGTCAATCGTTGTTATACCCCAAAATTTGCCCGCATCTTTTTCAGAAAGAAGGCAACAGACTTCTGTCTAAAAATTGGGAGTTTCATATAATCTTGGATTTTATTTCATGAATATCCTGATTTTGTGAATACTCGGTTTTTAGAATTTTTCTTATACGGTATTTTGGTTCGCTGTTGAATTTATTCTTACACAAACGCCAAGTACTGTTTATTACTTCACACACGCTGTTTATTTGAGATTTAATTGCAGATAAATAGTACTGACGCAATTGGTACAGAATTAAATTTTTGCAGGCGCAGAGTCTGGGGATTCGGACTGTACTGGTAACGAGTAAATTATTATTAGTTTTTGTTTCCCACTAATTTTTGTACTATATTCTATTATTTTCAAAATCTTTTCCTTTCTTTTCAAATCTATTTCTTTCAAAATCAAATCCTAACTTTATTCTATACATCTCTCTTTTCAAACCCTACCATACACTTTCTTTCAAATCCTACTACCACTCAAATTTTCCTTTTTTTGTACGGAATCACTTTATTCCCCAACATCTCTATCCTTCTTTTCACTCTATAAATACCTCTCATTTTTTCCATAAATTCTCACATCAAATTTCAACTCATCTCTCAAATTTCTACCTCATATTTATTTCCTCTTCTTCCCCGGCAAAAATGGCAAAGTGGATGGATACGTTTTTTCATCTGGTTATCACTGTCTTGGTGGTGATCATGTCCTTTTTCTGTCTGCATAGTCCTGAAAAATGCGGACCTGGGTTGTTTACACTCCCAATCATCTATATGTTGTTATATATAGCATGGGTTTTTAATCGTCATTTTTAAAGTTTGTCGTATCTTTTGTTTTCAAATAATGTACCGTTTATTTGTCGTACTGTTCATTATATTATGTAATATTTGTACTGTCAGTATTAAATGTCGTACTATCTGTCGTACTGTAGTTTAATTATCCAGATAATATTATGTGTGTTTTCTGCCAGTTAAATATATATTTTTCTGCGCATTAAATATTTTTCAAGGTTATTATCGGTAATTTCGTTCGCGTACAGTATATTTTATTTATTTATTATGTTTGTGTTTTTCTAACAACTCATGTAAATAAATTTTCACCATTAACATAACAAAAAAACAAAAAGAAAAAATTAACTTTAACTGTTGAATTTTCACTTTAACTGTTACGTTAATGCCCGGACAGCCAGTTGGCAGTCAAACTCGCTGACAGCGCGATTCAAATCAATCTTTTGCACCATCAATCAAATCAATCTTTTGCATTTCAAAATTCCAAGATTTTTGTTCTAGAAGTCTTCTGATAGTCACATGATCAGCAGAGACTCAGCACTGCACAAAAATCAGGTACGCTTAACTGTCTCCTACACAAACAGTCCCTAACTAGGGTTTTTGTTTTTTTTAGGAGAACAAGTTTTTTTTGAGACCTCAAATGGATTTCATGGACCTCCATATGTTTCAAAGTACCACCATACAAATTTTCAAACTTCAATTCGCTCAGACGCACAGTCAGCAGCTCAAACAGTCAACAGACGACCAGTTTGACCGAAAAGTCAACAGACAGTCAAAAATGAAATTTTTTGTCAACATCCATATTTTGTCAAAAGATTCATCATTTGATCATTGGTTGATCATAATTCATCAAGAAAAGATCAAAAATCAACAAAACCCTAAGTTTCAAAATTAGGGTTTTCTCCTAAAAAGTCAACTGAACTTTGATCGGCCATAACTCTCTCCTTGTTCATTAAAAAAATTCCAACCAAAGCTTGTTTTGAAGGAAATTCAATTATCTTTCAAATGAAATTGATCCCATGGTCATAGGATTCACCATTTGAAAAATATAAGCTCAGACATTACAGGTCATTTTCAAAGTCAACAAAAAGTGGTTTTTTGTCAAAGGCCATAACATCAAGATAACTTCTCCAAATGAAAAATTTTTCCAAAGTAGCTTGTAGAGGACATCTTGAGGTTTCTAAAAAGTACAAGAACTCCTTCATAGGATAAAATTTAGGGATCTATGCCTTGTTGAAGTTGGCTATTTTTTGGGAAAATGCATGAAACCAACATTGAACAAAAATGTTTTTTTTTTCCAAAAGGGGCCAAGTTTTCATGATCCAAACATGATTCTAATAATGTTAAGGGCCTCCCACGACCAACCTAAGGCCCATAACATTTTTATTTCTTTTTTGGTTTAATTTTATTACATTTAAAGTTAAATTGAAAAAGAAATGGTAAAGGATAATGATACCATGCTTTGTTCTTAAGCTAAAGCCATCAACGTTGATCAATACTCTGCAGCATGAAGGTACAAAGCAGGCCTAAAGCAAGAGAGGTGAAGAAAATCAAGCCATGGTCAAAAATTCAAAGATTTTTAATATTAAAAAATTAAAAGTTCAACAAAGCAATCAATGCTTCTTAGCTTCAATTTGCATCACTTCTTTGCTTATAAATGAAGTAGGTTGCTTCATCAACAAAGGACACACGAAAATCTACCAAGAGAATAGCTAAGAAATTCATAAAATTGTCAAAAAATATCAAATACTTGTCATTTTCGTTTTCATATTTCCAGCCACTATCAATACAAAATAATCATTCTATCACTCTTGTATAACATCATAGGTAAGGATTGAACTATAGCATGTGATAGAAACAACCTCAAACACATGCATAATCATCTTCCTACTTATAACCATGTAGCTTTCGTTTTCCTATGTGTACTTAACTATAATATAAACTAATAATTTGAATGGACTCATGGCATGATATAGAGTAGATTTGAGTGATTACATGCAAGCTCTAACGTGGTTTTGAAGCTCTACCATTTTTGAGCTTGAAAGATGTAAAGGTTTCGTTCTCCATGATGCGAGCTCCAAATGACAAAACTAACACCGCTATCATGTTTAGAAGGGTCAAATTAGGTGATCTGGGTGGCCCTTGTTCTTTTTTATTTTCATTTTGTAGGTCGTTCAAAAGATTGAAGATTTGAAGGAAAAATCCGCAGGAAAATCCGCAGGTAAATCTGCAGCAAAATCCGCAGGTAAAAGAAAGAAGATGATGAATAGTAAGTTTGAAATCTTGACCAGCACGCGTGGCACTTCCTCTTCATCCTATTCGCTGGTCAGCAAGCGTGGACCCCACCTGGAACTTTTAAATGCTGAATGATCCAATGATTCTCTCTTTCCATGTGCATCATGTGACCTACAATCTGAACCACTGGATTAATCTGACAACACATCCAACGCACCAAAACATACAACCACACCATGGACACTCAGTCCTCTACCACACAGGATCACAGATTTAAATATTTTCTATTTTTATTTGATTTAACTTCTAAAATTATTTAAAAATAGTTTTAAAAATCAAAAAAATATAATAAAAATATTTTTAGGTTTATAAAATAATATATTATTTTTTGATACAAAAATATTTTATTTTTCTTAATAATTAAAATATTTTGTTTAATTAATTAGTATATATTTATATATTTGCTTTTTAATTATTTCAACCTATCAAAAAAAATCAGAAAAAAAATATGTTCTTTTTAGTAAATTTAGTTTATATATTATAGACTAATTTTGTACATAATTAGAATATTTTTCTCATTAAGTTTAACTTATGTGTATAATTGTTTACATAATTATATGTTAATTAACTTAATAAATTTCCAAAACAACTTCAAAAATCCAAAAAAAACTAGTTTTTATTTTAAAATTAATTAATAAGAAATATGAACATATTTTAGACTTAATTTTTAGGTTTAAATTTTATTTCTACCTTTTTCTCATTTAATTAAATTAATTATGCATTAATTCTAATTAAAATCAACAATCTAAAAAATCCAAAAATACTTCTTTTATCTTATTGCAATTTAAATTCCTAGATAAAGTGTATAGGTTGTCAAAATCATGTAAATAGCGTAGTTTACATTTCCCGCACAATCGATGTAATAGCGTAGATTTATTTTCCGCATTTTACATTCCTGCACTTTAAATTCTGTACATATAAAACTGCGTGTATGTCAAAGATAATAACTGAAGCGTTAGGTCACTAACTTCCAAGTGTCATACCCTAATTTTGACCCCCCTGAGATGTCATATCTTCAGGCTTTTCATCAGATCAAAACAAATACCCAAAAGCAGTTACTTCTTCATCTGGCATTTAATCGAGGATGGTCAGGAGTAAAAGAACTCAGGCAAAGGATCAATCAATAGAAGAATTAGTCTCTAACAGAATCATAGGACTCAAAAGCTTCATTCTATCCACCTATGATTGATTAGATACCCATCACCTGGACTAAGGGTTGCTTACCTCACCAATCTAAGGTTTTGAGCCCATCAAGGACTAAAATCAGGGATTACCTTTGGGAAACCCTAAAAAGGTCCAAGGCCTCTATCAAAGACTTCAATCATCTTCAAATGATCCATATAACAATATACATTGGGCATTACACTCTAATTCAAGATCCACAGTCATCAATTTCACCTGGTCGACAATTAGGGTTTTTGACCTAATTCACCTGGATGGTGGACTTTTAATCAGGACATGGATCCAAAACTCAAGACATGGTTCAAGGACTTCTATTACCTCAATATAATCCATTTACATCACTCATTTGAGGAGAAGATCTTGATTCCACACAAAAGTCCAAAATCTCACTTTATTTGGAAAAAGTCAACTATATAAGATCACCTTTGACTTTTAAGATTTTTGGTCAAACCATGACTTTTAAAGATCAATATCATCAATATATGGTTATTAAAGTCATTTGACCAAATAAATTCAAGAGGATTCATCAAGGAGCAAAAAGTCGGGAATTAGGGTTTTTGAGGGCATTGTGGGAACTCAAAATTTCACCTACACAACTCAAAAAACTTCCAACATGAAATTTGTAGATCTTGCAAAATAAAACAACATCATACAATGCAACTTTTTTCAAGAAATCAATCATTTAAGAGATTTGGAATTTTCAAGCTTTAGGCTCATTTTTCACAATTTTCCCAAATGATTCTGAAGAAACCCCAAACTAATGATTTGAAGTAGATGTTCAGGGCTTTCCAAATTGTGCTCAACCTTCTCCAAATTCATTTTGAGCTAGGAGTTATGCTTGTTCAAAGTTGGCCTCATGAAGTGAAATTATAGGTCATGTACAATTTGAAACTTTGCAATTTTGTGCAATTAGCTTCACTAAGTGATGCTACACGACCTCTAATACAACTGCAAGCATGCCATACATCAATTTCCATCATTGCATAAGGATTGGAGGATATTCCCAAAAACAAAGGCATGTGATTATGTAATGATTACATTTGAGAATTTATGGCAAATTGATGAATCACCAAAGGAATCTCTTCCCAACCAATTGGAGCTCACTTCTGCATCAGAATTGTCCCCTAAGATCAAGCAAAACCGATGGCTAGGGAGTGGTATCAAAGAGCTCATCATTGCACTTGGAATATTCTTTGAATCCCTCATGCTTAAGAAACCAAACTTCCTTTACTAAGCAAGCTCACGAGGTCCAATTGCTCTGCATTCATTTGCCTATAAATACAAGTGCATACCTCAGTAATTAAACACACCAAAGCAACAGAATTCTTGCTTTCTCTTTTCTTTCTTCATACTTAAGGTTTTCAAAGGTTCTTTGGCAAGAAGACTCGGATTCTTCAAACCAAAGCTCTTCCTTTGGAATTAAGTATTCAAACACCTTAGGGGAGTCATTTAGAGGTGATCCAAACCTCTGAAACACTTCTGTACGTGGAGAATCATCATCTTCACCTCTCACTTGGAGCTGTTGCAGTTGGGGTCGAGCAAGAGGTTCTGGGCACTTTCAATCCAAGCTAAGCATCTCAACACCTTCCAGGAGGATCACTGAAGCTTTCTGGATCGTTGCAACAACTCTGCAACACACTTTGATCAGAGCCAGATCTTCATTTTTCAGGTAAGTTTCAAAAGCTTCAAACTCTATGATTCACGGATGATAAATCTAAAATGAAGTTACCAGTTGGTTTCTGCACCTTCATAGATCATTAACCCTCAATCAATTGCATCAAATCATGCATATATAGTATTTCATGTTTAATTTCAGTTTTAGGGTTCTTAGTGTTCATGCCTGCGAATTTTATGTTACGCTTAGAATTAATGAAATTAAAGAACACCATCATGATCCTCGTCCAAAAACGAGTAAAATCCATCTTTACATCTTTGAATTTAGTTGAGAATTGAGGGAGATAGGATTTCCAGAAATTGAAATCGTGAGGTTGAAGATGAAGTTGCTTTGCGCGCATTTTTTTGAATTCTCAGAAGCAAGTTTAAAATATAATCAATTGGAAGCGTGTTTTGAACGACTAAATCGTTCAGCTCACTTGGTTACATGCGCCTCTCACTTTCTCATGCCTTAGGTCTGGGGTTCGATCCCCCCCTCATACCTTTTGTTTTCACTTTTTATTTTAAACGCGCGTGTTTTGCATATAATCAAATGGAATCCATCTTTAGTCACACTGAGCGTGTAGCTCAGTTGGCTTTGTTTTGTGTGGTAACCATGGAAGCGTGGGTTCAAGCCTTGGTGGAGACAATCCTTATTTTTTATCACCTTTTTTCACTTATTTTCTTCATAACTTCACATTATTATTTAACTTATCAAATTAAATCATTTTCACTTCATTTTTCACACACTTATCATTTAATATATCTATTTTATGAATAATAAAAAAAAACACAAAAATATTATTTATTTCATGTATTTTTATTAGGTTTAAAATGATGTATTTTCTAAATTACTTTTAATACATTTTCATTTGTTTTAACCCTCATTATTTTTTGTAAATGATTTTTATGTTAAAACCCTAATCATTTAGGTTTTAATTGAGTATAGACTTAGTCTTTACCTTAATTAGGTTGACTTTTGTTAAATCTCAAAGATATTTCAATCTCTTTTAAACAACTGTTTTCATAAACAGTAAATCATTTTTTTCAATGGGCCTCTAATAGAGTGTAAGTCCCAGCACCTTTTTCTTTTCTTAGTTTGTTTTCAAAAACCGTATTTACAAAATCTCCTTTCTGTTTTCAAAACATTCTTCTGGTATTTGAAGGGCATTATTCCCGGTGAAACTCTTCAGATACCTATGGACCTTTGTCCATCTCCACTTCTTCTGTTTTCAAAAACCATTAACTGTTTATCATAAATATTCAACTGTTATCAATAAAACAACAAAATTGCTGTTGAGGCTTTGTACATACTTCTTCAAAGGCCTCCACTCCATCCAGGTTAGGCTTTACAAGCTTTCAATTTATAGTCTTTATTTAAATTACTGTCAAATATAGAACTGTTTGTATATTGTTTAGAACTACGTTTGATTGTAAACCCTAGGACAGTTAAACTATATATATATTATAGGAATATGACCTAGGATTGAGAATGTCTTCCCGGTGAAGGCTCTTTCTTAATTAGAGAATTGTAGTTCAAACCCCCCAAGATGAATTATTCCCGGTGAAACATCTTGGTAAAAGCCTTAGAACCCAAAATAGGACACATCCACCCAAAGAGGAATTATTCCCGGTGAAACCTCTTACCCATTTGCTTAGAGCCAAAATAAGTTCAAAACCACATAGCTTTCTCTTGTGCTATAACAAGGACCCTCGATGACCCTCGATTAGCCTCCTCTTGGGATTTGTACAAGGACCCACAGGCTTCTTAAAAGCATTTCCAGCTTCCTCTTGAGCTTGTATACAAGGACCCATCAGGTTTCTTATAAACATAGGAACAGGTCTTTAGTTACCTTTTAGCCTATCCTGGTGAGTTTCTTCCATTCTTTAAACCAGACTTTAAACAAGCTAAGATTGTCTCAATCTCATATTGAGTACACTTTTGGAATGAGAGACATGGACAGTCTCTGTCACCCTTATCTTCGTCAATCTTCCTTAGCAGAGTCTAGGATCTTTATTTGCTTATCCTCAGCAAGAGTCAACCTTAATCTTGGGCTTTAAACAAGAAGTCTCAACTAGATAATCTTTCTGCCATTTTTAACAAAAACCCCTGGAAAGGGTTAGCCTCCACACATTCTTTCATTTTAACAAAAACCCCTGGAAAGGGTTAGCCTCCACATCATTCTTTCATTTTAACAAAAATCCCTGGAAAGGGTCAGCCTCCAAAATCACTCCTTCAAATCCAAAGATTCATTCTTTCAAAAGATAAATTCCCCAAAAGAGCCAAAACCCCTGGATAGGGTTAGCCTCCAAAAATCCAGTCTTTTAATAGACAATTTCTCCAGCTGAGTCAAAATCCCTGGAAAGGGTTAGCTTCCAAAAAAAAACATAAAAATAAATTAGTTTGTTAAAACCTCTAGCAGAATAAAACTCCCTTAGTGAGTCTTTCATTTTTAGTAGCCACAACCTTGGGCTTTGTACAAGGCAGATAAACCATATTTTCCCTGAGTCAAAGATTCCTAATCTCTAGGATCTTTTCCCCATAGAGTCTTCCATAATCAGTTTCTTTAAAAGTCCGCCACAACCTTGGGCTTTGTACAAGGCAGAAAATAATCTTTCCCTAGCTAGAGTAGCCACAACCTTGGGCTTCATACAAGGCACAAATTAATAACTTCCTCAGTTAAGAGTCAGCCACAACCTTGGGTTTTGTACAAGGCACACAAAATAAAGTCATTCATAGTCTTAAAAAACTCAGTTATCATCAGCAGTTAGCCACAACCTTGGGCTTTGTACAAGGCACACAAAAATAGAGTCTCCCTAAGTAGAGTCGGCCTCAATTCTGGGCTTTGTACAGAACACCAAATAAAATCCATCAAATAAACACTCTCCAACTAGAGTCAGCCTCAATTCTGGGCTTTGTACAAAACACAAATTCCCTGTAAATTAACCCCCAGTGGAGTTATCTCCCAGAGTCAATAAAATAAAATAATAAAAAGCCTCAAGCTTGGGCCTCATACAAGCCAGCTAAAAAAATCAAATCTTTCAAACAGTAGATAAACATAGCTTATCTCTATAAAGAGATCTTTCTCCTATCTCACCACATTCAAACAAACATTTCAATTTCAACTTCAATTTCAATTTCAAACATTCTCCCATTTAGGACTCTGAAAGGCATGCTGTGAGGCAAACAAACCCAGACTTGTACACTTTCCCTAATTTGGATGAGAATTTTTCTTTCATTTAAGAGAACGCGACTGGCATACTTGCAAACATACAAGTAAGGTCCCTATCTTAATGAAATGAATTCAGCTTTTCTGTCACTTTAAAATGTTTGTGGTGGAATAGTAGAAATACCTCTCTATAAAGACGACTTCATGTCTCTTTACTGTAAACAGAGATTTAATTCAAAGCTTCAACCTTGAGCTTCAAGCAAGGCACCAAAAATAATTAATTTCCCTAATTAGTTCCCCGAACTACATTAAGCTCTGACTTCCATTAGGGATATGTAGGCATGAGGTTCACAAGGAATCTCAGCGAGCTAATAAAATACCAAAAATAGTCAGTTTGTCTGTTTGTCTGTCTGTCTTTTTTAATCAATTCAATTCTCTCTCCAAACACAAAGGAGAAACTTTCCCAATCATTAGCAATAAACACAATCACAATGACACATAGAAGGTTCCTGTAGAGTACTACGGATATGTAGGGTGCTTAAACTCTTCCCTATGTATAACCGACCCCCCGAACTCCAGAATTTCTAGTCTAGGTGAATCTCCACCCTTAGCAAACTCCTAGGGTTTAGTTGAGATCTTTTTTCCCCTTTCCTACTCGTAGGACAATAAGAAAGTTCGTGTGATATCGTAGGAAGAACTGAAACAAAATTCATCCCATCCCGGGCGCATTCTCCTTCCAAATTTCGCGTGAAGGGTCTAGCGTGCCGTCCTCCCAAGTGAAACGGGGAGGTAAAAAAAACGACACCACAGAAAAATGGCGACTCTGCTGGGGATATAAGTGTTAAAAACCTTGATTTTTCATCCAAACCAATGGTTGACCTGTTGCTGGTCCAACCCCAATGAGGAATTAGGGATGCCAAATTCCCCCTCAAACAAGAGAGGTTCTGCCTAACCTCTGTGTCATTTCATGTGACTGTTGCATATATATTTGATTATTTTGTTTATTCTGTATCGGGAAAGGGCTTGATTCCCCCTTGAGGTGAGAAATCCTATACCCGGATTTGAGTGCAACATAAGATAGGATGGAGGATGTCTTCTCGGTGAAGGCCCTCTAATCTTGGTCTCCAAATCTACTCTTGGGATTTGCCTGGCTGGTTGTGATTAACTGCGCCAATGCATTCCGAGACTGATTTGTACCAGGAGGACCTAGAAACACATTAACCCCACTTAAAGCCTTTCTTAGGACGTAGAGCGGTGATTACGAAAGTAATTGTCACACAGATACTACACTCAGAGAAAACTCTCTTATAGATACCAATCAACGTATCTTTAAGGTTGAGCAAAAACTCTGAGACCCCTAGAACCCGTTCTACAGGTACAAAAATCCTTATCCTTAGTTTACCATTGGGGCGAGGTTTGCGTTGTGACTTCATGACCACTATACCCTTCTACGCCATGTTTGTTTAAAAACTCTTGTGTGTGCATTCATGCATTCATGCATCATTCATCATAATAATTAAAACCAAAAAAAGAGTCTTTTTTGAGTCGTTTTTCAAGGAAACTAAATAACGAACGTTTTGAACTTCATAGAAAGAGAGAAACGGAGAGAGGACTTAAGGATCTATACCATGGATTACGGGAGAAAGAGAGCTAGGAAATACACCTTCAATATTCCTAAGGTAGAGGAATTGGAAAAGCTCGGAAAACTGGTGGTCAACCCCCAGGCTTTCAAGGAGAAGTATGGAAAACTTCTGCCTCTTCTCAGCACTAACATTGTGGATGGGATCCTCCCCACTTTGGTGCAGTTTTACGATCCAACGTATCACTATTTTACCTTTCTAGATTATCAACTCATGCCTACGTTGGAGGAGTACTCTCGTCTAATTGGAATACCCGTGTACGCGCAAGATCCGTACTCCGGTTTGGAAAAGAATCCTGACGACATTATCATTGCTGCAACTACTCCTTTGAACGTAGTCGACATCAGAACTCATATGGTGAGTAGAGGAGGAATTCAAGGATTACCCTCCAAGTTCTTGTTAGACCAAGCTCGGTACTTCGTCAGCATCCAAGATATGAGCGCATTTGAAGAAATCTTAGCATTGCTTATCTACGGATTGTTTTTGTTTCCTAACATCAACGATTTCGTTAACATCAACGCAATTAAGATCTTTTTGAGGAGGATTAATTACATGCTGCGTATGCTTATCACTCTTTGCATTCAAGAAACCTGCAGGGAGGAGGATTAATTACATGCTGCGTACCGTTGCTATAAGAATGGTTCGTTACGCACCTTCCAAAGTCTAGCACTTTCTGGAACATGAGGGATGGCCTTTACTGGTCCCAGAAAATCATGTCTCTCACTCATACAGACATTGATTGGTGTAGTCCTGACAACGACGAAACCAAGATCATCTTCAGTTGCGGAAGTTATCCCAACGTACCCCTTATTGGAACTAAGGGAGGAATCAATTACAATCCAGCTTTAGCCCGTCGTCAATACGACTATCCCATGAAAAATATTCCAAGTAGTATTCAATTGGAGGGTCTGTTCTTCAAGAACATCGACGATCATGGTAACATGCTGAAGAAGGAAATTGTCCAAGCCTGGCGTCTTGTTCACACAAAAGGGAGAAGGTTGTTAGGAAAACATCTTTGCATCTCCCTGGATCCTTACCTTCAATGGGTACGCGTCAGAGCATTCAAGCTCAGGATGCCATATCAACATCAAGAACCTATTCCCCTAAGGGAACCAATTTACCTTTTCTCCACCGATGTTGAAAAACTGCAAGCGGCATTAAACAAGGTATGCCAAGAAAGGAATGCTTGGAGAAACAAGTATCGAATCGTCAACACGGGAAATGTCGAGATTCAAAACATCCTAAGAAGGAAGGATGAGTTACTGGAAGTACTCGATCGACAAGTGACACAATCATCACTTTCTCATCATATCCCTCCTACTTCCTGGATCATCGATCAGCTCACGTCAGAGAACGCTCATCTCAAGAAACAGAAGAAAATGTTAGAACGTGAAGTCGGCTCTTCGTCAAAGTTTTAGAGTCCTTTCTCTCAGTTTCTCTGTATTTCCTTTTTCAAAGTGTGTAAGAAACGGCGTTTTCGCTTAATTAATAAAAGTTTGATGTTTCATAACGTAATTATGGTGTTTCCTTGAAGAATAATAACTTAATTACACATCATGCATCACTTTAGTCGTACGCACTGACACGAGAATTGTCGCGGATCTAATAGTCACTTTCCTTTCTCCAGAAAGAGAGGAGTAGAAGGAGGTGAACAAAGACTTTCAAGCTGTCTCATCCATACAACACTCGTTCAAGTCGCAAGAAAAGAATGGAAGACTTTGAACAAGAGAATGAAGAACTCAGAGAAGAGATTAATACTCTTAAGGGTACCGTTGAAAGACTCAATAGTATGGTAGAAGCCCTGGTAGTTGCGCAGAATCGACCAACGCCAGAAGAACCGCAAAGGACTGTGGTTTCCGAGATTGTTTCTACTCCTATTCCTTAGTATACCATGCCGCCCGATCGACCTTGGGGCATGCCGTATAACTTTACTCCAGAAGGGTACATACCTCCAGTTTCTGAAGTTCCAAGATCTACAATGAATATGCGTCCACCGGAGGGTTACAAACCTCTGGAAATTGAAGTTCCAAGAGCAACGGCAATAGGTTTCGCACAACAAAATGCTGAGATACCAAGATCTGCTGTCATGGCTTCTCCACGGCCTATTATGCATACTTTTCCTCCACCGGTGGGACAAGTATATCATCACGCTCCAAGTGAGGACGCTGGCGTGTATGAAAGATTGGACGAGTTCCAGGAACAGTTTCTGCAAATGCAGAAGGAACTCAAGAATCTCCGAGGACAAGATTTATTTGGAAAGAACGCTGCAGACCTCTGTCTGGTTCCAAATGTTAAGATTCCTCACAAATTCAAAGTACCAGAGTTCGAGAAGTACAAAGGGAATTCATGCCCACAAAGTCATCTCGTGATGTACGCTCGAAGAATGTCAACTCAGACTGATAATCAACAATTGCTCATTCATTATTTCCAAGACAGCATGACTGGTGCTGCACTCAAATGGTACATGAACTTGGACAGTTCAGAGATTCGTACTTTTCGAGACCTCGGAGAGGCCTTCGTCAAACAGTATAAGTACAATCTGGATATGGCTCCCGACAGAGATCAACTCCGGGCCATGACTCAAAAGGATAAAGAAAGCTTCAAGGAATACGCTCAGAGATGGCGTGAAGTTGCTGCTCAAATTTTGTATGTATGAAGTGCGCCTAAGAGGGGGGGTGAATTAGGTTCTTTAAAACTTTTATCGGTTTTATAGAGATGTGTGGATTATTTTTCTGGTTTATGGTAAAGATTATGGAAAGAGTAAAATGCAGAAAAATAAATGACACAAGGATATATCCTGGTTCCCCTCACAATCCGAGAGTACTCCAGTCCCCTTACACAGTAAGAGATTTTCACTATTGTTGGTAACTTGTACAACACACAACAACACTTCCAAGAACAATCCTCTTGGACCAAGAACAATCCTCTTGGATTTTACACTAAGTCCACAAAGAGAACAATCCTCTCAAAGTGACTCTCTTGCTTCCAACAATCCTGGACAGCAAGGTAATTACAAATTTATCATAAACTGATAATTACAGATAATTGATGATTGAAATTTTGTGCAGCAGGATGAAACAAATTCTATCAGTAGAATTTTTCTTCTCTTTCAATATAGTATATCACACAAATATATAACTAATAATGCTCAAGAACTTATGTTATTTAAATATGAAAATAATGCACAGTTCTTGACACTTTGAAAATTGGACAGAAGGAAACAGTAAAAAAACTTGTGTGAATATTTTTTTAAGAAAGAGAGGTAAAAACGTGAAAGAAATATTTTAGAATAAATATAGTATTCACACCCTTTGGAAACACGACATATCGTTTGAAAATAAATGTGATGAGGTGTGAATTCAAAATGAAAAGATGTAATATAAAAGTGTAATGAAGAGATGTGTCTGGTAATAAAATAAAATAAAAAATAAAATGGAAGAGGATCAATCTATTGTCCAATCTATTGTTTCAAGATTTTAACGTACATATTTTGAAAAAGTAAGCAAGACAATAGATTGTTCCAATATGACAATCGATTGATCTGTTTGAAATAAACAATCGATGGTGAGAAAAGAGCAACCGATTGGTGATTGATTTTTATATGAGAAAATATTTAAAAAAAAAATCTAAAAAAAAGAAATGGACCCCAACCAGACTAGAACCCATGAGCTCTTGAATAAGATATTTAGACTAAACTATCAACCACTAAAGCATTTGTATAATTCATTTAAAATATGCATAACAATTATCATATCCTAAAAACATTTCTTAAAATGAATGAATTAAAAGCAAATTTTTTATGGTTGAAATTAAATGAGAGATCTTGAGCACTAAAAATTATATATTTAAATATGAAATACCATATTTACCATCTTGTTGAAATATCTTCTTGAAGCCATTGAAATTCCATTTTCCTTTCTTTTGCTTTGATTATATTCTTAAGTCATGTCTTTGTCTTCATCAAAATTATCTTTGAAAATGAGGGCTTGAATTCACAAATTTGTCCACCACTTGAAGAGAAAGAAATGACAAAAAATCTATCTCAAGACTTTGAGTCCATTTTACTACGGACGAATGGTTGCAAGTGCACCAAGTGACTTTACCGAGATGGTAAACATGGGTGTACGTTTAGAAGAAGCAGTTCGAGAAGGGCGCTTGAACAAAGAACCAGAATCTTCTATTGGTCCAAGGAAGTATGGAAGTTCTTTCCAGAAGAAAAAGGATCAAGATGTTAGCAATGTCTTGCACAAAGAAAAGAAAAAGTTTTCACCTCAGGTTGCTACAGTAACTCCGGTCGTTAACTCAATGCCAGCTTATCAACCTCGGGTTTCGCAACAACCATTTCAACAAAGGTCGCAGCAACCTCAGCAACAGGTTCGACCTCCAAATTACAACAACAATCGGGTTTCAAGGTATCCTCCTTTTGACCCAGTGCCAATGCCTTATGCGGATTTGTTTCCAACACTACTGGCAAAAGGACTCATTCAGACAAAGAATCCTCCAAATCCTGCATATGAATCATCTCATTGGTTCAAGGTTGACCAATCTTGTCCTTATCATAAAGGGGCACCAGGTTACCACATTGAGAACTGTTTCAGTTTCAAGGCCGACGTCCAAAGATTAGTAAAGAATGGAATGCTGTCCTTCAAAGATACTAATCCTAATGTTCAGGCAAATCCTCTGCCGCAGCATAAAGAAGCTTCAGAAAATCTGATAGATCAACACCCCAATGTCATTCAAATCTACAACATTCGTCAGATAGGGGAAAATCTTGTCAAGATGCACGCTAGACAAGCTGGGTATGGTCATGTATCACCTCACGACTACTTCACATGTGAAATTTGTCCAAAGAATAATCAAGGATGTGTTGTAGTTCAAGCTGCATTACAAGAACAAATGGACTTAGGATGGATTCAACACATTCGAGTCAAAACTGAGCACGACGTCAACATGGTTCAAGGATGTCCAGGAGAATATAAAATCTACAAAGTTGAAGATCTCGAAGGATCGGTAGTCAGGTTCCATAAGACTTTAAATGGACTTGCCTACTTTGGAGAGGATTTCCATCCTTACAGTAGATGCAGAATTTGTCGAAGAAATTCACGAGGTTGTTTGCGCGTTCGCAACGACATTCAGAAACTGATGGATGAAAATACCATTACAGTTCTTGCCAACAGAGAAGATGACGAAGTCTTTACCGTATCTCCTTAAATTAATCAAGTTGAACCAACACAAGTCAAGTATGACAGCAGGAAGACAGCAATTGCTCCGTTAGTCATCTACTTACCAGGTCCTGTACCGTATGAGTCCAGCAAGGCTATACCATACAAATACAATGATATATTCATTGAAAATGGTAAAGAGATACCATTACCATCTGTTGTCAACATTGCTGACGTTAGTCGAGTCACCAGAAGTGGACGAGTCTTCAACAGAGCAACAAAAAATATGGAAAAGCCTTCGGAAGAAGCCCCACATAGGCAAGACAATCATCCGACCAATGCTGTTCAAGCGAAAGAAAATGATGAGATCTTGAAGTTAATCCAGAGGAGTGAATACAACATTATAGACCAGTTGCTACATACTCCGTCTAGGATATCTGTTCTCTCCCTACTATTGAGTTCTGAAGCTCATAGGGAAGCTCTACAGGAAGTTTTGGAACAAGCTTTTGTAGAACCAAGTGTTACTGTAGGACAATTCAACAGTATCATTGCCAACATTTCCGCGGGAACTAGCCTGAGTTTCTGTGACGAAGATCTTCCTGAAGAAGGAGTGGACCATAACCTTCCACTTCACATCTCAGTTAGCTGCATGGGTGATGCACTCACCGGAGTCCTAATAGATAATGGATCCTCTCTTAATGTCATGCCTAAATCTACATTATCAAGATTATCTTTCAAAGATTACCCGTTAAGAGATAGTCACGTCATCGTCAAAGCATTTGATGGATCGAGAAAGTCAGTTTTTGGAGAAGTAGATCTTCCCATAACTATTGGACCTCAGACGTTCAAAATCACTTTCCAAGTTATGGATATCCCGGCACAATACAGTTGTTTGCTAGGTCGCCCATGGATTCATGAGGCTAGGGCAATTACTTCAACACTTCATCAGAAATTGAAGTTCATTAGAAATGACAAATTGGTAACCGTATGTGGAGAACGAGCTTTAATCGTCAGCAACCTGTCATCATTCTCCGACATAGAACCAAAAGAAGTCACTGGAACTAAATTCCAAGCACTCTCCTTGGATAAGGAAAGAGGAAAGGAGAAAGCAGCGTCTATTTCTTCATACAAAGATGCACTCCAAGTTGTAAAGGACGGAACTACCAGTGGTTGGGGGCACATTAATATTCCTACCAACAACAAGAACAGAACAGGAGTTGGATTTTTTCCAACATCATCAAAAGCTATTCCAGGGATTGAGGTAGTTCTCCCGATTCAAGAGACTTTCCGCAGTGGAGGTTTTCTTCAACCTGTTCAACAAACAGTCAATACCATCGGTACGGAAAACACCGATGAAGAGGAATGGCTATCCTATCTTAACAGATCAGGATACATCTCCCTACCAGAGTCTGATTCACCTTGTTGCTATCCAACTAAAGGATCTGAAGTTAAGACTCAACCAAGCAGTGATGAAGTTACTAACAGCTTCACCACCAGAAGTCATGGTTCATCAGAAGAAGTTCCTCCTATCCCCGAAGAGACTTGGGACACATTAGGAGAACCAAGCGGAAAATTCGACTACATGGTGAAATACTCCGCTCCTGAAAGTTCAAAAATCTCTCTTGAAGACATTGTTCCAAATGGATGGAACTTTGATTACGAGTACCTCTCTCAGCCAAAAGAGATATATAACCCTTGCTATTCATCATCAGCATCTGGTGAAGTCATCATTGAGGATTATATCCCCAAGTCACCTTCCGAGGCTACTGATTTAGAGTTCACATACCTAGTCAATGCCATCTTGGGAGAAGAGCAAGACCAAAATACAGAAGAGGATGATCTCGAAAGTGTCTCCGACAGCGAGTCTCTCCATTCAGAAGATTGAAAGTTTCCTCAAAAGAAAAACCGACATACTCCACTTGGAAATGGGTATGCTCACACTGCTCAGTCCGCTGAAGTAGAAGAAGATCGTCTAGGTGTTGCAAAGACAGTGGTTGCTAAATCAAGACCTACCATAGGCCAGCTTAAGCCTAAGGTTCCAGATTATTTAGTGCACAATGGGGTTCAAAATGAATTCAAAATGAAAAGATGTAATATAAAAGTGTCATGAAGAGATGTGTCTGGTAATAAAATAAAATAAAAAATAAAATGGAAGAGGATCAATCTATTGTCCAATCTATTGTTCTAAGATTTTAACGTACATATTTTGAAAAAGTAAGCAAGACAATAGATTGTTCCAATATGACAATCGATTGATCTGTTCGAAATAAACAATCGATGGTGAGAAAAGAGCAATCGATTGGTGATTGATTTTTATATGAGTGTTGCACCCCAAAATTTGCCCACTTATTTATCCCCCATTTGGCCTTCACATTACATTCATGTGCATATCTCATATAGGCCATTCATCCATTACATTCATCCATATCACAGTTACTATTCAATAAAAGTGACATAAAGAGCTCTTATTGAGAAAATCTCTTGGTTCAGAAGAAAGGGTCTGAAGTCTGATTACAGAGGATCATTTCCATCAGTATATTCCTAAAATCAGGGCTTTATTCTCTCCAAATCAAAGCTCAAGGATTTAATCAGGAGATGTTTGTGGACGTGAAATATGGCTGTCTTGAAGAGATATCATTCACTGGAGTTTGTTTGGTTGAAAGCTGATTGAGAATTAGAGCAGAAACAGATTAATCGGGAAATTCATCTGAAATCAGAAAAATCAGAAAATATTGACTTTTTGGTCAAATGCAAAGTCAACTGTCAAATATTGACTGATAGTGGAAGATCGGTCAAAGGAAAGTCAAAGAAACAAAATAAAATCAAGAAATCATTGAATTTACCATTTTGGGAAAGTTAGTTGAAATGGGAATATCCAAAAAAGGAAAGTTTCTACACTTAGAATAATTTTGGTAAGGTTAGTGAATGGTTGAGCAGCTCACTTCACGTCCTAATTACAAGTGCAAGGAAGTGATATTTCAGAAAACTTTCAACACAAATTGTGTTCATCTCATGGGGATGAACAACTTTGTAGTTGGGAGATTTTCTATTAGAGGCACGGATCAAGAGTTATGAGTGAGATAAGTTGGTAAATCATCATTGATGCAAGTCAAGTTGATGGGCATTTTTCTAGACATAACGCAAGCATTATGTCGAACAGGTGGTGTACCAAATTGGGGGCTCATTTTTTAGGATTGAAAGTATGTTATAAATCCAAACCAGACATTAAGATATTCTCCTCCACGCCCTCTTTTAATGGATACCAAGTTCATGGAATTTGGTTAAATGGTTAGCAAGTTACAATGCTCTAAAGTGAGTCACTTGAAATGGCATCTGGCTGGTATCATCAGGCAAGGCGCACGTGACATGTGCTGCAACACTACACCAACTTCCAGCATACAAGTTTCAAAGTGGTTTTAACATAGTCATGGTCTTCATCTCAATAAACACCCAACATCAATGTTTGTTTGCTCCACACCTTCTTCACAATAATACAAAGTTCAAGTAATTTGGTAGTTCATGCACAAGACTACATGTACACAAAGACCTCTACTCAAAACCTTGGGATTGGCTAGCTAGGCACAGTTTCGCTACGGCATGCGCATGAAAATGCTACACCACATTACTTATCCATACATGATCTTGTTACATGTAAGAAAGGAGAGAAAGTTTACTGCAATTATGCTCGTCCATTCAGCATGAGAAGAAGAGAATATTACACTACACTCATCCTCACTATACACTCCATGAACACTCCCTACATAAAATCATACCATGCAAGCAACACACCACAAGCCCCATGCAACCTCACCTCACTATATAAACTCAAACACTACCATAACACAGGCTCTCGATAACTTTTTTTTTCTCAGCTTTCAGAATTCTTCACTCTCTCTTTTCCCTCATCTCTCTACTCTATTTTCTCTCTCAAACCTTCCTCACCTCTCTCCACCGTAACAACCTCAACAACCTCCATAACCGATTCCTAACCAACTCCTACAACCACCGCAAACCACCGTAACTAATTCCGGCCACCACTAACAACCATAACCACCTTCATTCTCACACAATCATCATCTTCATCACCTTTCTACCACCACCTCTACATCAAGCATCACCACTAAGATCAAGCTGCAACAATCATCATCATATCCTTCAAAGAACAAAAAAGCTGCAACACTAATCATCATCTTCAAAGAACAAAAGAGCATTCGGATTTCTCCTCAAATCTTGATCAATATCTCTCCAAGTAAGTGACTCTCTCCATTGCTTTAGAAGCATATAGGCCTGGAACCCGTCATCAGGGATTGGGTTAGGATTTAGACCACCATGTTCTCAAGTATGTGCTGCATTCTATATGAATTTTTGGATCTTGAAGTTTGATACCGATTCCTGTGATATGATGCTTATTTGAATGGGTGACTTGCGTATTTGAATGCCTTGTGTCATGAGGATTGCTTTGGTACTTATTTTGTGTGTTTTAGAGGAGATCTTGGATTTTAGAGTTTTAGAAATGCACCCGGTTTGTAAGTTATAGGAAGAATTAGGGAAAACCAAGGTTGGATTCTGGATCTATGAGAAAAACCGAGTGGCACAGTGGTTGCGTTTTATGTTTCTGGGCGAGTTAGGGTGGAGCTCCGGCGAGGACCGATCGGAGAAGACGACCGGAAATAAGTTCCGGCGTCTGCATGGTCTTGTATGGAACCCTTGACGTGGCAGCTTCCTTATGGCTGTGGTTTTTCCTATTTCCTTTTAATTCAAAGTTTCTTGGATAAAAAATGTAGTGTTGTTGATCATTGATTGGTTAAAATCGGTTTTTGTCCTGTAGTCACTTAAATTATATTTGCCCAATTGATACCAGGTCCCTCATTTGAAACGTTACATTCCGTAAATAAAAAACCATGCAATATAAAAATGTAATAAATGAAAAGTGATATAATGTGTGAACTTGGGCCTCGTTCTACAAATGGGCTTTGGTATTTTCGTTTTTCACCCCCTTCTTATAAGCCCAATGTGCAGCATAACTCAGTTTTAGTTCATTTCTTTTTTGCTAATACACCCCTGGCCAGGCGGTGTTCTAGAATTTGTTTCAATTTGTTTCGTCTTAACTTTTGATTCATAATTCCTTTTTAACTCAAATAAAAAATGTGAAAAAATACGTTTCAAATAGAATCACATGTGTAAATAATTGTGGTATTTTTTCTAGATTTTTAGAAATTGTTTTCCTATTTTTAATAAATCATTTCTTTCAACATGTTCATTGTGTCTTTAAGTTTGATCGGTTTTGCAAATTAATTTTGTTTAATACCTTAGGAGTAGAATTTGATTGCCATTTTTTGTGTGATATCAGTAGGCTCATATACCATATTGTGTGAAAAAAATAAAAGTTTAATTCTATGTTTTGGTTAGGTTTTCATTAGATTTTCTATACCCGATTTATGTGCGTTCCTAAACGGATAACCATGCGAAGTTGACCTATAATTTGCTTTACCTTTATGCAATTGACTTAGTTTCTTTTTGTACATATAAGTAGGGATGTTTAGAGGTCCTAAGACCTGGAGTTGAATTTTTCAAGTCATGTTTTCTTATTTTACTTGATTTTTCTTTGTTACTTGTAAATAACTCGCTTTTGATTAACGATTGTATCGTAACTTGTCCAAATGACCTATAATTTTGTATGAAACTTTGTGACTTGATTCCATGATTGTTTAGACATCTATTAGAGGTTATTAGCTACTGACTTCCATCATTTGATTTCATTTTTCTAAACTTCATTCACCATTTGAACTTACTAACTAGTTTTGACCTAGTTTTGTCTAGTTTTTGTTAGAACTTTGTGTTGCTTCAAGCTAGTTGACTAACATAGATTGGTATGAGGTATTAGACCTATAAATGAACTAATTGCTACTGACTTTAAGCTTTGTTCATGGTTTCATTTGCTTTTTGTTTTGATTAATGGATGTTTGTTCGCTAATTGTTAAGTGATGATTTATGCGATACTTTGGTAACTCTTTGTGAATATTTTCGTGTAGTGCCATATGGCTTTTGTGTTTGATTTAGGACACTTATTTCCTTGGTTTGCTACTGCCCTAGGGCTCTCTTCTTATCTTGTTGGAGTTGTAACTCCATTCTTTCGCCATGTTCCCTTAGACTCTTCCTTCTTTGTTAAGAGGAATTGAGATAGGTTAGGATAGTTATCCTTGACCTTAGGGCCATTAGACTTAGATTAGAATAACTTAGATTAGAGAATAGGTTAGTTCCCTTTTGTTCATTCTTTTTTTCTTTTCAACTTTAAAACACTAATAAATAAAGATGCGAATCACATTAAGAAAGTGATAGAGAAATGAGTGGGATTCATTCCCTAATCTGTTTCTCAATCACTTAGTGGCATAGAAATGAGTGGGATTCATTCCCTAATCTGTTTCTCGGTCACTATTTAATGGGAGAGAAATGAGTGGGATTCATTCCCTAATCTGTTTCTCGAACATTAATTAATGGGATGGAAATGAGTGGGATTCATTCCCTAATCTGTTTCTTGAACATTATATAATGGGATAGAAGTGAGTGGGATTCATTCCCTAATCTGCTTCTCGATCATTATACATTTTATGTGATTCAAATCGGAAAGTAAATTCCCTTAAAAAATACCCAACCAAAAACATTTAAAACATTTAATAAAGGCTCGAATTAAAACAAAGTGACGAAGTGGTGCGAAACCTTGTATTGGGTTTTGTTCATCATGTAGTTACATGAAAAACACAAACCCAAGTTCATTCTTTTGCCTTGTTAGGCGCTTAAGAACAAGTTAAGTCCTTTCCAAAACTAGGCGTATAAGTCTCCAAAGGTCGAGCATCGTGGATTGTGACCTTAACCGCTGTTCAACTAAAAAACACAAAACAAATGGAAACTATGGAGCCGAACTACGGTCGCTCTGATTCCTTAATGGGATACGTAGGCATTGGGTCGCGGGGCCTAAGCGAGCACACTTGTAAATAATTCCTTCTTTTCCCCGTGTTTCTTTTTCATTCATTCGCATTTAGGTTTAGACATAGATACACCCTTTAGATAGAAACAAACATAGGTGGATACCATCGAGTACGGATGGCGTGAGGGGTGCTAACACCTTCCCCTTGCGTAACCGACTCCCGTGCCCTGTTCTCTGGTCGAAAGACCTTGTTCTTGTTCTGAGTTAGGTTTTCTGATATTCCTTTCCCGCGATGGGATGAATATATTAGTGGCGACTCTGATCCATTTTTCGCGGTAGCGACAGCTGGCGACTCTGCTGGGGACGTTGCTAGACCTGTGCTGGTCCGTTCTTAGCGAGTCGATCCTAGCCTTTGTTTGTTTGTTTATTGGGTGTTTCTTTGTTTGTTTGCTTATATGTTTACATGTTGTATATATGCTTGCGCATCATGTTTATTTTCCGCTTGCATATCATGCATCTGGACTATATTATGGGTCCCCGTGGGGACCACATATTTTCTGCTTTGTTTTGCAGGTTGGGTGGGTTGTTTTATGAGGTAAAAGGCCCAATACCCAGGCCAGAGTTGACACATAGGATACCTAGGATAGAGTGGATAGTCATGACGCCAACAGAATGTCAGGTTCTGTTGATTGCGATCATGAGACCCACGACCAGCCGAGACTCGAATGGGATACCGTTGTTGGCATGTATTTGCAACAATGATGGTGTTTCAGGAGAGTTGTTAACGCTGGAGATCTCTTGACCTACCTTGACCTAGATTCACCTGTGAGTGGGGTGGGATATACATGACAGGTACCGTCGGTGACTATTCTGTTGGTGACTATTGGTTCTCCTGGTATTCAAAAAGGTGTCAGACCTTTGATCTCATGACATCTGACCTATATCAGTTATTCAGAGGATTGTATAGTGGTTACTTGGATTATATGGACCTTGATCCCATGCTTTTGCATTGCATAACATCATTACTTTATCCACTTCATTTGTGGGGGATTCTAAAGTCTATTTCCAAAGAAAAAAGGAAACAAAAAGTAGAAATAGAAAAAAAAAAGGAAAAAAGATACTATATGCAAAAAAAGAAAGAAGGATAAAAGAGAAACAAAAAGTGTGAAAAGACTTCAGGATTCTCCATAAATAAAACATGCATTCATACTATCATGCATTTCATAGTTCTTCCAGAAGCTTATGGGGCCCTTTATATTCAGATTTTGGCATCAACAACAGATTGGACTTCTCACTGCCACATACTTTGAGATCAACTATGGAACGACTCCGCAACGAGATGGATGAGATGAGGGCCCAGATGGGTCATCTTATGATGAAGATACAAGTTTTGACCCATGATCAGGGTGTGTTGAACGAGGAAAACAGTCAATTGAAGACTCAAGTGAGTCTGGTCATGGAAGTTCTGAAGACGGTATTGAGAAAGGAAAATGATGATGTTCCTGCGGCAACAGAGGTTGTCGATCTTTTTCCTTCATATGGATCTCCTCCTGTTCAAGGGATTCCTCAGGTAGTTCTTTCTCGACCTCAAGTGGCAAAACTTCCTCGTCAACCAGTTCATGTTCCTAAAATGAATCGGAAGGGCCAAGTATATGGACAAAGACCTAAGATGCCCGAGGCGGTTTTCGATTCGATTCCGATACCTTATGCTCAATTACTCCCTCACTTGCTAGAACTTCAATTGATTGAGCTACGCAATTTGACCATGCCCAAAAAGCTTCCCCCTGATCATGATTCCAACGCTCACTGTGAATTCCATTCTGGGGCACATGGTCACGACATTGAGAATTGTAAGGCGCTGAAGTATAAAGTCCAAGAGCTCATCGATTCCAAGGTGATTATGGTCAACCCTGATGGTTTGAATGTGCAAGGCAATTTGATCCCAACTGTTGAAGAGAAGGTTGAGTCTGTCTTCTATCATGGGTCTACCTCAAGTCATAAGAATTCTCCACCATCCTGGGTTCAAGATTCTCCGTCTTTGCTTAGTCCTCAGCCTAATCAAAAGGGCAAGATGCCTGAACGAAGTTGGTACCCGAGACAGAGGTTCAGGAAGCCAAAAAGAGTGTACGACAAGGTTCCTATGTCTTATAGTGACTTGTTCTCCCCTTTGTTCAAGAATTCTTTGGTGGAGCCCAAGCAACTGAACCCCGTATGTTTTCCTTATCCTTTGGGATTTGATCCAAATGTCAGTTGTGACTACCATGGTGGGGCACCTGGTCATTCAACCGAGAACTGTCAGCCATTCAAAGACAAAGTTCAAGACCTCGTTGATTCCAAAGCAATCACGTTCACTCCAAGAGGTTTATGCATAAATTGAAGTCCCTATGAGATATCAAAACTGCAAAAAGCATTCAAGAACAATAAGTCCAGACGGAGTCAAGTCTCCTCAACAATGGAATTCATTTAGTTCTTTACTGCATTTTCATTTGTAATCTTTCTTTGTTTGTTTAAGCATTGCTAGCATGTAAAAATTTGTTAATTTTCGAATGAAAATCATAATAAAAGAGTATGTTTGTCTTGAAGTAATCCTTTCGTTTTCACTCATAAAATTTGTTTTGGCATTACGATACCAAGTTTTACTTATCTCTTGCTTAGGCAACGAGCGGAGGGAGAATGATGACAAAAAATGCAAAATCCCTAATGGTGTGTTTTTGAATAAAATCCTACTGATGATGTACAGGCATTGTTTCAAATCCTTAAACACCGGAGATATAAGGGAGATAGACCCTCGTTAACCCCTTTGAGCCTTGAAGGAGGAGTTTCTTGTTTTATCAAAAAAAAAACCCTTATTTTTAATCCTGGGCAGGGTAGTGTTCATTTAACTTGATCAAGTGTTCAAAACTCACAAATGGTATGCATCTAAGGATACAACAATGGTTATCCTTCAAAAGGTTGAGGAAATTTAAAACCGTGATGGTTATCCTTCACCTACCAAGAGGACAAAAGATGACGGTACCACAATGGTAACCCTTCATCAATCATGGAATGAGGCAGTCGCAATCACTTCCAATGAATCAAAGACAATGCAAGGTCACACGACTTGTTCAAAAAAAAAAAGAGAAGAGAAAAATGAAAAAATGAAGAAAAAAAAAGAAAAATGAAAGAAAAATATAGCCATAAAAAGAAAAATAATGGTGAAAATAAAGAAAGAACAAAGTCGTGTGATAATGAATCAAAAGAATAAAAGGTGAGCGACTGCCATGGCTGAAAAACCTCATTGATTCCTCAACTATTTCAAAATTCCTTGTGAGGAATGAGCACTCGTGTTGAGTTAATTGAACTTAGGAGTGGAGAACATCACGAAGGGGGTGGGCACCAAATAATTTTGAGCCTAAAAATCCTTTGTTTCTGAAAACCATGAACCAAGCCAAATTACAACCCTTAAAAGTCCTAATTGAAGTAGGGTTTATTTCAAAGACGCATTCCAATGAGATAGCGTTTAGCTGACTCCCAATGAAGCGTAACACATCTATGTTGGTATTGTATGTCCGCTTTGCATTTCATTCACAAGGGGTGGCCACCTCATTGCGTAAAAAGTTTTTAAACTTCAAGACTAGCATAGGCTTTGCATTAGAATTATCATTCTTAGAATTAACATTTTTTTGCATACAAAACATTTTCTTAAACATCAAGGAAGTTTCCATTGTGAGAATCCACGAAGAGCTTGATCATGTCAAAGTAAAAGAGACTTGAGAACTCCTCGGAGTAAAAAGAAATCATTCCAGAAACTAATATATCAAGGGGCATGTTGCCTAAAGACTCCATTGAGCATAATCAGTTTATACCTTCTTTGATCGATTACCCTGAGGTGAGAAGTCTGAATACTCTGTTGAGTAGATGAATTTTGATTAAGTATCCTTGAGGGGAAGAGTATGAAGACTCCATTAAGTATGATAAAGTTGCTTCCATAGTTTGGTTTACTTCAAGGGAAGTAAACTCGAGGATTCTGATAAGATGTACATAATCAGGGGCAGTCACGACGAGGAATCTCTCCTGTGAGTTCAGCCGACCTGGGGCAAGCAAGTCAAGGTTTGACATCTCAAATTTGACCAATCAGGGTTGATCAAGTCGAGGAATCTCTCAAACTCACTCAATCTGGGGCAATTACGTCGAGATTCAAAAAACCTCTTCAAGGATCCGTGGATCAAGAAAAAGAATATTTCAAATGTATGAATATGCTGGGGCAGATTTTCTCAAGTAATTGGTGTGTAAGGAAGGAACCATCATTCACTGGTAAAATGCAGTTGATAATCATGAAGTTGATAGGTATCATAATGCTTTTCCCCAACAAGTCTCCCCGAGCATAGGAGTTTATTTCTCCTGAGAATTCATTCTCTCCCCAAGTATAGGAGTTTATTTCTCCTTAGAGTTGCTCCACTCATCCCATAAAGAGTTCCTCATCAAGGTTTCTCATCCCTAATATGGTAAATTGAGGGAACCTCCTCAAGCTAAAAATTCTCCAAGCTATGGCACATGGTGAGAAGTCAGAAAGTATGCTTCAAGTCAACAAAGATGCATGTCTTGCAAGTTAAAGTCCAATGTCTATTGGCACCCCCACGGAGTTCATAGCACTAAGGGGATTCTCCCTAGTGTTTACCTCTCCCAAGGTCAGAGACGAAGTTCAATCGACAATTCAGTGGAATATTCTCTAAAGGGCCCTCATTATCTCTGCATATAGTAATCATTGCATTCACATTGCATCTACAAGAATGCGTAGCATTTCCATGAATATGGAGCATTACGCCATGAAAAAAATCAAACATGCATAAGCCAAGTTTGTTTGTGCTCCAAAGGCACAATGTCGCGGGCGAAAAACCGTTTTGTTCCTCTTTTTTGTGGGATGAGACACCTGATGCCTTCTTTGGGCTCGAGTGCTCATAAAAATGATTTTTCTTTTATTTCGACCAAACTTTTTATTATTTCCAAAGGAGGAAAAGGAAAAAAGCTGCAATAACCTAAAAGTGGGGGGAGATCTTGGGTAAGAGGGTTGGTTATACGAAGGGAAGGTATTAGCACCCAACGTATCTGTAGTACTCTACAGGGTTCTTTATTGTTTTTTATTCTATGCTACGGTGAAGGTTCTGTTGTGAAATAGGTGGGACCTAAGGTGTTTGTTTGATTATGCTCGCAAAGATCATCGCGATCCTCTGCATACATATCCCTTAGAGGGAATCAGAGCATCTGTAGCTCGGGGTCTACGGGTGCTAAGGTTTGAATGGTTTTTTTTGTTTTGTTTTGCTCGCCAAGGATCGACCTTGTGCCTACGTATTCTCAAAGGGATGTTGAGAAAGTCAGAGCAATCGTAGTTCCCACTTATGCTAGTGGAAGCAAAGGAAAATAGACAAATGTCGTCTAAATGCTAGATGTATCTAATCTATATCATCACATACATCTGTTTGATTTTGTTTGAAAATCTTTTCATTATAAGCCCGGGGCCATGCCACTTAGGGTGCTTAGAATGATAAAGATGTTTTTGTTTAACCAGCCTTGTGGCAAAAGTTTCAATGAAGTCAGCCTTGTGACAAAAACTTTGATTAATCAGCCAGCCTTGTGGCAAAAGTTTCAATGAAGTCAGCCTTGTGACAAAAACTTTGATTAATCATCCAGTACGGTGGTAAAACAGTTTGATTGATTAGCCAGCCTTGTGGCAAAAAGAAAGTTGGATTGATTAGCCAGCCTTGTGGCAAAAAAGTTTGATTGATTGATTGATTGTTTGTGATGATATAAAAGAGATACTCCTAGCATAGAGATGAAAAATGTCTAATCTCCTAGGGTATTTGATTTGGATATTGGGGATGCTTATAAGAAGCCCGTGGGTCCTTGTACGAAGCCCAAGAGGAGGCTATCCGAGGGTCCTTGCATTGTAAGCCCAAGAGGAGGCTATGGGAGGGACAATCCTGGGTCCTTGCATTGTAAGCCCAAGAGGAGGCTATGGGAGGGTCACTCGTTTGTACAAAGCCCAAGGGGAGGCATGGTATAGTTGGTTTGAGCTCTTAGAGCGATTTCACCGGGAAACCATACTCTATGTCCTAACCTAAACTAGTGGAGATTCTTTGCACGAAGCCCAATAGGAGGCTATGGGGAACCTAGTGTTGTACTAAGTTGAACAAGCACACATAACACAATCACAAGTATGAACAAGTACAAACAAACATGAACAAGTACATGAACAGTTATATATGACAGAGTGTGTGTATATAATGGAGTTTATGAAGGAAATATACCTGTAAGCATGCTCCATTTGTATATATAGGGGCTCGGGACTTACACTCGGGGAGAGGTCCACTTGAGTTTATTCAAAGCTATGTAAACAGGTATTTACAAAAGGGCTTGGGACTTATACCTACATGGAGGCCCATGGTATTTTTGGGAAGATTTAAAGAAACCTTCATTTTTGGTTTGTTATTCAAAGTTAAAAATCAAACTGATCGAGATATGTACAAAACGGTGTGTACAATGAAATACCTAATTTCATGTACATGAATGGGTATGTACAAAAGGGCTCGGGACTTATACCTACGTGGAGGCCCGTGGTATATTTACAAAACATGGTTGATCGTTTTATTTACAGACGCGTCGTTTGAAAAACTGTTTGAAAGTTTGTTTTGAAAGAGTTTTCTGTACAAAGAAAAAACTGTATAAAAGGAGTGGGTCTTATACTCTCTAATATTCGAGAGGCCCCTGTTTTATTTTCATAAAACAGGGTGGATGGTTTGAAAAAGATGTGTGATTTGTTGTTAAAAAAACTGTTTTGAAGTTTCGAAAAAAGTTTTCTGTTTTAAAAAAACTGTACAAAGAAAAAGAAAAGAAGTGGGACTTACACTCTCTAATATTCGAGAGGCCCCTGTTTTATTTTCATAAAACAGGGTGGATGGTTTGAAAAAGATTTGATTACTGTTGTGAAAACAGTTGATTGAGTTTTAGGCTTACCTCGAAGAATGAGAAAATTGGATTTCTGAGCTTGAGGTATTACCTTGATCTTCAAGTGATATGCTTGAAATAAATTATTTCATGATCATCCTCTGTAGCAAATGGAAGACAGAAAAATAGACAAAGCCAGAAGACGACAAAGAAACAGATCTCGAAACCTTAAATGAATTGTAATTATTCAAGTGATCTGCAATAGTAATCAAAAATCAGAACATGAAAATTCAAATGATTAATTACACAAAGGTTATGTGATGATATTAAATTCAAAAGAAAATAATCTAAGAGAAGATATTTTTTGTGTTTTTTTGAATGGAATTAAGTTAATTAATAAGATAATTAAACAAATAATTATACAAATAATTAAACTTAACAAGAAAAATAATTCTTTTTTATGTCACAAATTAGATTATACAAGTATAAACCTAAATATAAAAAGAAAATATTTTTTTGGAGTTTTTGATTGGTTGAAAATTAATTAATAGCAAATATTCACACAATTACTAATTAATTAACAAAATAAATTAATTATGAAGAAAAAATAAAATATTTTCATGTCAAAAATTAATTAAATATTTTATCAACCTAAAAGTGAAATTAAAATGATTTTTGGATTTTTGAAAGTATTTTTAATTAATTATGCAAAGAAAAACAAATTAATTAAAGAAATATTTAAACCAGGATCCTGTGTGGTAAAGTTGATGGTCTATGGAGAGCTTGCGTGTTTCTGAACGTTGGATGAGAGTTTAAATGAGATCTGATGGCTGATGGTTGAGAGAGCATCATAGGCGCGTGGACTGAGAAACACCAGAATGGTCAGAATTTCAAATCCAAACGCGCGCAAGGCCTCCAATGAGGAGCTGCCACCTCTTCATCTTCTTCCTCTCTCCGTAGCTAGAACCCTGCAAGTGTAGCTAAAACATTTAGCTACGGATTTTATCCGTAGCCATAGCCCCTGCACATAGCAAAACGTGACACAAGCAATGGAAATTGATTATGAAGACATGGTTGAGCTCGTATGGATCTCACGAACCCAATGGAACCATTAATTTCCTGAAATTTCGCCTAAAACGAAAACCCCTCTTTTGAGCTTCAAGAACCCTAAAATGGCATATCTTGCAAACAACCATTAAAATCCAATTAAAACTCCAGAAATGATCAGAGCATATAGACAACAATAATATGTAATCAAATTAAGTTTAAAGTGCGTGCAAGTATGAATTAGAACTTGGTTTTGTTCTTGACAAACCGTGTGCTATGGGGCTCGATTCTGGGCCCTTCAAGGCTTGGGATTGATTGGAATAGCTTCAGGAACGTTCGAGGATCATGTTGATGCTTTTAAACCTGCTTGAAACCTCTTGAATCATTCTACAGACCTCCACCTGTTTTGGCTCCAAACTGAAAACGGCCATGGTGTTTCTCTACATCCAGAAACGTTCCAGATGTTTGGATCACTTCTAATTGATGTATGGAAGATGTTTGAAGTGATAGTTTGGTAAATACACGAGTAAATCGAGAATTGGAGGTTTAAGGCTCAATTTGTGCACTCATGGAGTTTTTGTGATGAAACTGACTTTTGGATAGTTTTGTGATGGTTTAATGGTTCAAACAACTTCAAAATAATGTTTAGAATATGTTTGGATGACACCAATAGTTAGAACTCTCAAGATTTGAAAGTTGAAGTTCTAACTTCTTTGAAAAATGGAAAGAACTTGCAAATAGGTAAGAAGTGAGAAAGCAAGCTTTTCAATGCTTTGGTGTGCTCTTGGATGTGATTTCCTTCTCTTATTTATAGGCAAGGAGTACTGAATTGAAGGGCAAGCAAGTGGAAAAGTTATGATTGAATTTTGTGGAAAAAGATGGCATGGAATATTTTTTCAATGATTACAAAGCTTAACCATGGTTAAGGAACTCAAGTGCCATAATATTCTCTCCAATCTGATCTTTTATGATAAGAATCTGACTTGCATAATTTCATTTGATCATTTCTTGCATTATTGGTCACATAGTGTAAGAACTTTGTGAGAAAATGGTGAAAATTCAAGCATAAGGACCTCTAATGACAAAATTCAAAACCATAGCTATGCTCCATGTTTTTTCATGCTCTTGATCATTTTGGAAAGCTCATGTTACACACTTCAAAACCCTAGTTGGAAGTTTCTTCAAGATCCTTAAGGAAGTGGGTGAAAAAGATTCATGAACTTTGAGAAAAATGAAGTTTTAAGTGAAGTTTTCAAAAAGTACCAACTTTGAAGCTCCATATCTCTTAAATGGTTGATCTTATGGAAAAAATTTATATGTGTCAAAGTTGTTTATTGGATCAAAATCTACAACTTTCATGTTGGAAGTTTTTTTCAGTTTGTAGGTGAAATTTGGAGAAATTCCCTTTCAAAGTTTGGAAAAAACCATTGAAAAACACTTAGAAAATTTTCTAAGTATGAAAGTCAAACTTTTGACTTTTTGATTCTTGATTGATTTTCTTGATTTTTCTTGATCAAATGACTTCATATATCATATATTGATGATTCAAAACTTCAAAAGTCATGGTTGACCAAAATTCCCCAAAAGTCAAAGGTGTTCTTGTACAGTTGACTTTTTCAGACGAATCGCGTTTCTGGAGATTTCAAATGAAACAGGCTAATCTCACCAAATGAATGGTATGAATGAATCACATTGAGACATTAGAGGATATTGAGCCATGGTTTGAGTTGTAGCACCATGTCCTGATTAAAAAGTCAGTTGTTCAGATGAATTAGGTCAAAAAACCCTAATTGTCGATCTGATGAAATTGATGACTGTGGATCTTGAATTGAGATGTAATTTCCATTGTATATTGTTATAGGGATTATTTGAAGATGATTGAAATCTTTGATTGACTTCCTGAGGATTTTTAGGGTTTCCCAAAGGTGATCCCTGATTTCAGTCCCTGATAGTTCAAAAACCCTGATCTGAGGATTTGTCTGATCAATCTTTGTATAGGAGATGTTCTGAGCCAATGGATTAGGTCAAAATGATGCACTTGGGGTCTTGAGGTCATGTCCCAAGTCATTAGGTCAAATCCTGAGCAAAAGTCAGGAGTATGCTGTCTTCAGTCAAAACCCTAATTCAGTCGATTCAAAGCTGTTGAGTTTGTTGAAGTGAATCTCTGAGGACCAAATGTTGATTGTTGATGAAGATAGTTCATTTGAGATGAAGGGAGAACAAAACCTTAATTGATTGTTACTTGTACTGATGAGTGATTTCCTGATTAAATCCTGCTGAGTCACAAGTAACAAACACAAGCTATGCAGTTTGTTAGAGATGCAAATGATGCATATGTAAATGATATGAGGTGGTATCTTAGGTCAAAAATTGGGGTATGACAGATGCCCCTATTTAAGTTTCTTCAACCTGAGATATGAAGATTGAAAATCTTCGTTTTGATAGGGTGGAAGAGACTTAAATATCAGAAGACGCGAATTTTGGACCTAAGATACCAAAATTGCGAATGATGCAAGGATATCTTTACCGAGGGAATATCAAAACTGACTCCGCTGGGGAAAAGAGATTGGGAAGGATGTCTCAATCTGTTTTAAGGAACAGAATCCATTTTCTTTCTTTTCGGGGAAGCAAGTGTACGCTTCGCCAGAGAATGATAGCTTTGTAAGAAAAGCTTACCTATCGACATTATCGACTATCAGCTTGGGGATAGACTTGTTTAATAATGCGAAGGTGAAAGGTATGAAACTGTATTACCGACTACCAGCGTTGTGATAGACTTGACAAGGTAAAAGAGTTTCAAAGGTTTGGTTAATATTACCGACTATCAGCATGGTGATAGACATGTTAATAATATAACCAGAACAAAAGGTTTACCAACTACCAGCCTCGTGATAGCGGTTTTGAAGACATGATCAATTATCAGCCGAGTGATAAAATGATTCTGGAGACTTTGCTAGGGAAATTACTGGTTATTCAGCCTTGTGAACAGTAATAAGGCCCTGATTGTCAAATGGTCTTCATGATTGATTTCCTAGAGAGGAAAAATATTTTGAAAGAGACATAAGCTGCTCAGAAGATGAGGCTATTGCTTATTGTCTGTTTTTCACGACTCTGTTTGAGGAATCGGAATTTGAATCTTTGGTAAAGACAGGGTTCTAACCAAGAATGAATTGGAAAGAAATAGTCAAACAAGACTTTGCACCCATGAGGAATGAACTCAACTGGGGATCTCCTCCTTTGTTTTGAAAGGAGAAACTAAAGCAACCTTCTTCCACGAGGAATTATCTCAGTGGGGAACTGGAGAAAGAATATGTTCTTTTCTGCTTATGGGTGACAACCTACTTGGAGAGATGACACGCCCATATTTGTTTCTTCTTTTTTTCTTTTTTTTTTCTTTTTGAGGATAGATATATCCTAAACAAGTGATTCTAAATCAAACATTGAAAAATGCAAGAATGCATAAATGATGCAAATATGTATGAATGATGAATGTCATGAATGTCGCATGCATGCTAACAATACTGACAGACAAAGAAGTATATACTGGAGAGGGACCGACGTCGCAATACAACCAGATACTTGGCAAATGTTTTTCAACACGGTGTAGATAACACGGGTGATGAATGGTGTTGCGTGCTTTAAACTTCTCTGGGGAAGATAAGCATCTTTACTGAGATGGAAGAGCTTCTTCACTGGAGATTGGAAATCTTCGTCACTGGGGATAAAAGACCTTCTTCACTGGGGATAGAAGAGCTTTTTCACTGGGGATAGAAGAGCTTCTTCCTATGGAGATAGCTGTTGATGTTCCTTCGGTTGTTCACAACTCAAAGGAAAATTTCGCTTTTATTTTGAAAAAGAAAAGTGAAGTAAATTCATTTAAAACTTTTTTTTCTTTTTTTCAAAAGTAAATAACACAATTAAAGCGTCATTTTGAAAGCTAAAAGAAATTAGAGATTGCAAACAAATGGGCACAAGGCTCAAATTTATTTAATAGGATGGAAACCAGCTAAAGGCGTGATTCCATAGAGTATTTACAAAAGTTGGAAATGGTAATTATGCGGAAAAGGCTACATTGAAAGCAATAACCACTATCCCCTTAACAACTTTGAGTTCCAACTGTGTTTGTCGCTTCAGATTGATAATGATTTGATCGAAGATCCTTTGATGGAAAAAGACTCCTCAGGTGACGAAGTACAGACTGATGCAGTTACTTTGTCATTAATCCTTAATTTTTGCCTAGATTGCCTTTTCAGGTTTTCAATCTACCAGGATGAATTTTTTCTGTTTATTGTCTCTAATTTTTGCCTGGACCGCCCTTTCGGGTTTTCAGTCCACCGAGACGCTCATTTTTGCCTAAGTCGCCCTTTTCGGGTTTTCAACTTACCGAGCTGTTCTTTTGTATTTTTTTTTAGACAAAGTATTTCTTGACTGCATCGGCATTCACAGGATGTGGGAGTTCATCACCATCCATGGTAGTAAGAATCATGGCGCCGCCAGAAAATGTTCTTTTGACAACATACGGGCCTTCGTAATTAGGAGACCATTTGCCCCTAGAATCTGGTTGAAAAGACAAGATCTTTTTAAGCACGAGGTCACCTTCTTGAAATTCACGAGGTCGAACCTTTTTGTTGAAAGCTTGTTTCATCCTTGCTTGGTATAACTGTCCATGGCATAGAGCAGTCATACGTTTTTCTTCGATTAAGTTCAACTGATCGTATCTGCTTTGACACCATTCAGCCTCTGATAACTTAGTTTCCATGAGGACTCTCATTGATGGGATTTCAACTTCTACGGGGAGCACAGCTTCCATGCCGTATACTAGAGAAAAGGGAGTTGCCCCTGTTGAAGTACGCACTGAAGTACGGTACCCATGTAAGGCAAATGGCAGCATTTCATGCCAGTCTTTGTAAGTGACGACCATTTTCTGGACGATCTTCTTAATGTTCTTGTTGGCAGCTTCAACAGCCCCGTTCATTTTTGGCCTGTAAGGAGAAGAGTTATGATGCTCAATCTTGAATTCCTCACATAATTCTTTCATCATTTTGTTATTCAAGTTTGAACCATTGTCAGTAATGATCTTGCTGGGAACACCATATCGACAAATGATGTTATTCTTGATAAACCTCACAACCACTTGTCTTGTAACATTGGCGTAAGATGCTGCTTCGACCCATTTGGTGAAGTAATCAATGGCTACCAAAATGAAACGATGACCGTTTGAAGCTTTCGGTTCGATCATTCCGATCATGTCAATACCCCACATGGAAAAAGGCCATGGAGATGAGAGAACGTTGAGTAGAGTCGGTGGCACATGGATCTTATCTGCGTAGATCTGGCACTTGTGACATCTCTTCACGTGTTTATAACAATCAGATTCCATTGTCAACCAATAGTATCCTGCTCTTAAGATCTTTTTGGACATTGCATGCCCATTTGAATGAGTTCCAAAGGACCCTTCATGCACTTCATGCATTAACATGTCTGCTTCGTGTCTATCCACGCATCTGAGCAAAACCATGTCGAAATTTCTTTTGTATAGCACATCTCCGTTCAGGAAGAAACTGCCAGAAAGTCTCCTTAAAGTTTTCTTATCTTTGTTTGATGCCCCAAGCGGGTACTCTTGAGTTTGAAGGAAGCGTTTGATGTCGTGGAACCACGGTTTATCATCGATGACTGCTTCAGTTGCAAACACATAGGCGGGCCTTTCAAGGCGCGTGATTCTGACTTTAGGCACATCATTCCGGTGACTAACTTTGAACATGGAAGATAGAGTAGCCAAGGCGTCTGCCATTCGATTCTGATCTCGAGGTATATGATGCAATTCAACCTTGTTGAAGAAAGTTAACAGACGTCTTGCATAATCTCTGTAAGGAATCAAGCCAGGGTGGTAAGTTTCCCACTTGTCTTTGATTTGGTTGATCACAAGGGCTGAATCTCCATATATGTCGAGGATCTTGATCCTTAAGTCAATGGCTTCTTCGAGACCCATGATACAAGCTTCATATTCTGCGATGTTGTTGGTACAATCAAATAGCAATCTGGCGGAGAACGGGATATGAGTACCCTTGGGAGTGATGATGATTGCCCCAATTCCATTGCCAAAAGCGTTTACTGCTCCATCAAAAATTAGGCCCCATCTTGATCCGGGCTCAGGACCTTCTTCAGGTAATTGCTCGTCACAATCTTTCATCTTCAAGTACAAGACATCTTCATCAGGAAAGTCAAACTTGAGAGATTGATATTCATTAATTGGTTGATGCGCCAAGTGATCGGCGAGAATGCTTCCTTTGACCGCTTTTTGAGCACGGTATTCAATGTCATATTCGGATAACAGCATTTGCCATCGGGCAATCCTTCCTGTTAAGGCGGGCTTTTCAAAGACATACTTGATCGGATCCATTTTGGAGATTAACCAAGTAGTATTGTTGATCATGTACTGGCGGAGACGTTTTGAAGCCCAAGCCAAAGCACAACACGTTTTTTCGAGCATGGAGTAACGGGACTCACAGTCTGTGAATTTCTTACTCAAGTAATAGATGGCATGCTCCTTCTTACCGGTTTCATCTTGCTGTCCAAGCATACAACCCATGGATTCTTCTAACACAGTAAGGTACATGATTAATGGTCTTCCTTCAACTGGAGGAATCAATATTGGTGGTTCTAACAGGTACTCTTTGATACTGTCGAACGCTTTCTGGCAATCTTCAGTCCATACAACCCTTCGATCTTTGCGGAGAAGCTTGAAAATTGGCCCACATGTAGCAGTCATTTGAGAGATAAATCTGGAGATATAGTTCAATCGTCCGAGAAATCCTCTTACTTGCTTTTCAGTTTTTGGTGCAGGCATCTCTTGAATAGCTCTGACTTTGTCGGGATCTACTTCAATACCTCTTTGGCTGACAATGAAACCCAAGAGTTTTCCAGATCTAACCCCAAAAGTACATTTGTTAGGATTCAAGCGAAGCTGATATTTTCTTAGTCGTTGAAACAACTTCAAAAGGTATTCAATATGTTCTTCTTCTGTGCTGGACTTGGCTATCATGTCGTCCACATAAACTTCAATTTCTTTATGCATCATGTCATGAAAGAGAGTAGTCATTGCCCTTTGGTAAGTTGCGCCTGCATTCTTCAATCCAAACGGCATTACTTTGTAGCAAAAGGTACCCCATGGGGTGATGAAAGATGTCTTCTCCATGTCTTCAGGAGCCATCTTGATCTGATTATAACCGGAGAACCCATCCATGAAGGAAAAGACGTTGAACTTAGCGGTGTTATCAACCAGCATGTCGATATGAGGTAATGGAAAGTCATCTTTTGGACTGGCCTTGTTCAAGTCACGGTAGTCAACACACATTCTGACTTTGCCATCTTTCTTCGGAACTGGCACTATGTTGGCCAACCATTGAGGACATTCTGAGGTGACAAGAAAACCTGCGTCGAGTTGCTTTTGAACTTCCACTTTGATCTTGTTAGCCATATCAGGATGAGTCCTTCGCAATTTCTGCTTAACCGGCGGACATTCTGGCTTCAATGGCAAGTAATGCTGAACAATATTGGTATCCAACCCAGGCATGTCTTGGTAGGACCAGGCAAACACGTCAACATATTCTTTGAGAAGGTCTGTCAACTTACTCTTGATATCAGCATCAAGCAACGATCCAATAGTCACTTCTTTTTTGTCTTCTTCAGAACCCAAGTTGATCTTTTCTAAAGGCTCTTTGTGAGGCAGAATGGTTCTTTCCTCGTGCTTAAGTAATCGAGAGATCTCGTCCGGGATCTCCTCTTCTTCCTCTTCTTCGGCTTCGAACACAGGAAACTCAAAGTTGGGAGAGGGCATAGGGTTATTGCATTCAATGGGTTTATCAATAGTAAATCTGCACATGTGATTTATATTTATTTCAGAAAATTTATGAATGCAGGAGTGTATGCAGATTTTTTTTGAAAAAGTTTTTTTTTTTATTTTTATTTTTTATTTTTTGGTTTTTTAGGATTACCATTTCCAGAAAAAGCAAAAATAAAACACATAATGTAGGGAATTCAAAATGACACTTTATTTATGATTCATTTTTGAAACAAAGCCCTAAACACAAACTCATTTGTCTTGGGCGGGACAAAGAGGGAAACTTTTAAAACAAAGCCCTATACACAAAGTTATTTGGGCGGAACATTTAAAAGCGAAGCCCTATAAAACATCTCTCTGCTTTGGGCAAGGCAGGAGGTCAAAATAACAGCGAGGTGATTACTTTGAGCGGCGAACAACATTCGGAACGTCGACAGCTTTCCAGTAGCAACGAACTCCTCTGTGTATTATGTATTCAGGAAAATTCTCCTCAGAATCATCTCCAGCATTGACATTGACCGCTGGTCGAGCAGGATTTGAAGGTCCTGGTTTGTCAACCTTGTTCTTTGTAGAGTTGAAACGGTCTCCTTCTACTTCTTGAAGAGCATAAGACGAGTCACAATCTTCAGAATTTTCAGGATGTATTTTCCAGTCTTCAGGATGAAGAGACTCATTATCAGCGACACTTTCCGAGTCAGCTGCGGGATCATCTTCCCCTTCATCTTCAAAAATGGCATTTATGTGATAATAACCATCTTCAAGATTATGAACCTTGGCAGATACATTGTAGTTGAAATTTTCGGTAATTTCAGGCTGCTGAGAAAATTGACAGGGCTGATAAGCCTCTTCTGGTTGACTATTATATTCAAAGGAATCTCCCCATCCAGTTGGTTGGATATCCTCAATCGCAATCTTGTAACTTTCAGGTGCAGTATATTTCACCATATAATCAAATTTTCCACTTGGTTGTCCCAAAGTGTCCCATATTTCTGCAGGAACAGGCTCAGTTTCATTGCCTCTGGATTTCTCTGACGGAGGATATGGTTCTTCCTGAGATATGTATCCCGAGTCATTGAGATAACATTTCCATTCTTCTTCAGTATCGGAGAGACCTTCTTCGATGCATTCTTCGATAAGGACATTAACCTCTTGAGGAATTGGGTTAAGGAACCCTCCACTAATGAATGTTTCTTTAATCGGTCGAAGGGTTTCATCCTTCTTAGTGCAGTTTGAGAATGTTGGTGAACATCCGAGACCTGCTCTGGTTTCGTTCTTAGTAGGGATCACAACTTGCCCCCAGCCAGTGGTAGTTCCATCTTTCACTACTTTTACCGCCTCTTTGTATGAAGAGATCGATGCTTTCTTCTTGGAAGATTCGTCTTCTAAAGAGAGACCTTGGAACTGAGTTCCTTCCTCATTATCGGCACTTATGAAAGAGAAATTGGATAAATGGCTCACCATCAAGGCTTGTTCTCCACTTATTGTTACCAATTTTCCATTTGTTACAAATTTTAACTTTTGATGGAGCGTAGAAGTTACTGCCCCTGCTTCATGGATCCATGGTCGTCCTAATAGACAGCTATAAGCAGCTTGAATGTCCATGACCTGGAAAGTGATTTGAAATGTATGTGGACCAATTGTCATGGGAAGGTTGACTTCGCCGATAACAGATTTTCGCGATCCATCAAATGCTTTGACTACTACACCACTGAACTTCATAGGCATTCCTTGGTAAGACAAGCGAGCAAGAGTTGTCTTTGGCATAACATTCAAGGAAGATCCGGTGTCTACTAACACATTGGACAAAGAGTCTGACTGACAGTTCATAGAAATGTGCAAAGCAAGATTGTGATTTTTACCCTCCTCGGGGAGTTCTTCATCACAGAAGCTTAAATTGTTACAAGCTGTTATGTTGGCTATTACCCCATCAAAATGGTCAACAGTCACACCATGATCTACAAAAGCTTGATCTAAGACCCTCATCAGGGCTTCCCTGTGGGCTTCTGAATTCAACAGCAATGAAAGTATTGAGATTTTTGAAGGAGTCTGCATAAGCTGATCCACAATCTTGTATTCACTTCTTTTGATAAGCTTCAAAATTTCATCAAAATCAGGATTGACATTGGTTCCGCTGGATTGACCAACATCAGTGTTTGTATTACTGACAGGAGTTTCCACAGGATTCCCTGCTGGTGTACTGATAGAATTTTGTCCGGTCGCAGGAGCAACAGGTTGCTTCGGAGGTAATGGAGTATACACACGTCCACTTCTTGTTACTCGACTCACATCAGCGATGTTCACGACAGATGAAAGAGTAGGTAAAGGAACTTCTTGTCCATTCTTTATCATTGTGGCATTGTAGTTGTATGGAACTGCCTTGTCAGAGTCATAGGGAACAGGTCCAGGTAGACAAATGATCAAAGGAGCAACAGGAACCTTCGGCTTGTTATAAGTAACTTCCATGCGCTCAGGCATGTTGAAATGAGGAACGATGACGTTAACTGTAGGCATTTCCGAGTTGATATCTGAGACTAAAAGCTCATGCGGATAACATCCTATCATGTTAACTTCATTTTCATCCCTATTTCTGTAGATCTCAATAGTACCATTATCTAGCAAAACTTGGAGATCTCTTCTCACAATCGAACACCCGTGAGGATCCACACAACATATTCTACAGGAACCGTAGTGATGCTGGCGAAAATTCTGCCCTCGACAGAGAGTGGCGTGCATTTGTACCAAATTGGCTCTTGAGAAATTGATATTATAGACTCGATATGGACCAGGACATCCATACACCATGTTTACAACATGCCCTCCATGATTGGGTAGCGGATTTGCTTGCACATTTGGATTCAAATTTCTGAAAGAGAGGAGATTAGATCTTACCAACCTCTGAACTTCATGTTTCAAAGCTATGCAATGTTCAAGATCATGGCCAGGCGCTCCTTGATGATAAGGGCATGAGACCTCAGCTTTGTACCACCATGGGAGTTTCTCAGGTACTGGTGGTGGTGCTTTAGTCTGAACAAGACCTCTTTCAATCAAAGCAGGGTACAATTCTGTGTAGGTCATTGGAATCGGATCAAACTGTGGAGCTCTTTGTACACGATTCTGATTATTGTTAAACTGCTGAGCCTGTTGTCGAGGCTGTTGTTGTTGAAACTGCGGAGTAAATCCCGGATTCGGTGTTGTATTAACGGCTGGTGCGATAGCAGCTACCTGTCGTTGACGATTAACATTTCCTCTTGGCTTCCCTTGGGACACCATGTCAACACTTTGTTCTTTCTTCTTTGGGAAACCACTTCCAAACTTTTTGGTTCCGCTTGAAGATCCACCTTCTTTAGTTAGACGTCCGGTTCGGACTCCTTCTTCTAGACGCATCCCCATGTTTACCATTTCGGTGAAATCACTTGGAGCACTAGCAATCATGCGTTCATAGTAAAACAGACTGAGAGTATTCAAGAAGATCTTTGTCATCTCTTTTTCTTTTAACGGTGGATTAATCTGAGCAGCAGTTTCTCTCCATCGTTGGGCATACTCTTTGAAAGTTTCATGGTCTTTCTGAGCCATGGATCGAAGTTGATCTCTGTCTGGAGCCATATCCGAGTTATACTTGTATTGTCGGACAAAGGCCTCACCTAGGTCGTTGAAAGTCCGAATATTGGTGCTATCCAAACCTGTGTACCACTTCAGTGCGGCACCAGTTAAACTGTCTTGAAAGTAATGGATAAGCAACTGATGATTATCTGCATAAGTAGACATCTTTCTAGCATACATCACGAGATGACTTTGCGGACAAGAACTACCTTTGTACTTCTCAAAGTCAGGGACCTTGAATTTAGCTGGTATTTGTACACTGGGAACCAAACATAGCTCCTGGGCATTCTTTCCAAACAAATCTTTTCCCCGAATAGCTTTAACTTCCAGCTGAATCTTGTTGAATTGTTCTTGGAGATCTCCTACAAGGCTTCGCTGATTTGTGCTATCACCCTGATCATGATAAACCTCATTGTCTCCGTAAGGAACAGTGTGAACCATAGGAGTCGGAACCGTCATAGTGGGTTGAGAAAGTGCCATAGTAACTTGAGAAAAAGTTATCCCCTGATTTGGAGTGAACTGTGAACTTTGAGCAGCAGGCGCTTCAGTTGTGGATGTTTGAACCCCAGAAACATTATGGCGGAAACCTGTACCAAAGCTGAAAGGCGTGCCCCAACCCTCTGGCATGGAGAAAGATGGAATGCCGAATGCAACCGTAGAAACTGGAGTAGTGACCTCAGATGTTACTGTTGCTTGACTGTTAGGTGGCGGCGGCTGATTCTGTGCGGCCATTAAAGAGTCAACCAGAGTAGTGAGACTTTCCAACTTTTCCTAAAGAGTGGTCACTGTACCACGGAGCTCAATATTCTCTTGTTCAGAGTGTTCCATTACTCTTCTTCTGCTTGAACGAGTATTGTATCTGTGATCTGATTGCGAGCGCGGTCGAGAAACTTTGAGACGCGACAACTTGACGATCTATTGGAGAAAGATCCAAAAGATGAGACTCTATACAACAGACTCGATATGCAGAATGATGCATGCAAAAAGAAATTTATGATTTTTCCAAATATTTTAAAGATTATTCTCTTGCAAACATTTGAACACAAACAAATCTTTTATTCATTCATTTTTTTTTTTTTTTATTTTATTACAATAATTGGAAATGTTACAACATTGGAGCGTAGCTCCTTACAAAAGCAAATAAAAAGCTAAACAATCCTAAGCATCTTCATCAGACGAAGAACCAAATGCATTGTGCAGTTTGAGCTTCATGATTTCTTTCCCATAGTAAGCTTTCAATTCGGCCTTTTCGGTCTTTAGCTTGTCAACAATATTCTTCCAATCGTCAGGAGTTGGAGCGTTGCTTGTTGAACCTTCAGGTTTTTTCTTGCTTTCTTTGATGTACCTCTTGATTGCAGCGTCTTTCTGATGAATCTTCTCATCTTTACTCATGAGCCATCCATCTTGACAGTAGAGAGTTTCTTCGTGATCTTTCACTTGTTTCTTTAACCTTCTGTTTTCCATATCGGTCCTACGAAACTTGTGCTCCCAAGCGTTTTTCTCTAACCTCATCTTGGCTAAAGTGTCTTGGTATTCCTTCATAGTGGGAATGGGAATATTGGGTAGTTGAGGTACCACAAGAGACATGGGTTTTTCATAATCATAAGGCATTTGAAACTCCTTTGCTCTTTTCTTTACCCAGCAGGTGTAGGCGTCCGTAGCAATGCAATTCTTTTCCTCACCTTTTTCTTTCCATCGGACGTCGTACCAAGCTCTCATCATTCTTGTCTTCAACCTTTGAGGATCTTCCTTTTCTTGATAGAAGTCGCTTTCTACTGCGAGACCAACAGGTTTAACTGAATTTGCATACCCGAGTTGTCGTCGGGCTAAGATCGGATTGTAGTTAATTCCTCCTTGTGTACCAATGAGAGGTACGTTGGCGAATTCTCCGCAACTATCAATGGTTTCTGTACCACAGCGAGCCAAGGTATACCAACGGATATCATTATTAGTAAGAGACATAAGTCTTCGAGGCCAACGCAAACCATGAATATGGAGCATTACGCCATGAAAAAAATCAAACATGCATAAGCCAAGTTTGTTTGTGCTCCAAAGGCACAATGTCGCGGGCGAAAAACCGTTTTGTTCCTCTTTTTTGTGGGATGAGACACCTGATGCCTTCTTTGGGCTCGAGTGCTCATAAAAATGATTTTTCTTTTATTTCGACCAAACTTTTTATTATTTCCAAAGGAGGAAAAGGAAAAAAGCTGCAATAACCTAAAAGTGGGGGGAGATCTTGGGTAAGAGGGTTGGTTATACGAAGGGAAGGTATTAGCACCCAACGTATCTGTAGTACTCTACAGGGTTCTTTATTGTTTTTTATTCTATGCTACGGTGAAGGTTCTGTTGTGAAATAGGTGGGACCTAAGGTGTTTGTTTGATTATGCTCGCAAAGATCATCGCGATCCTCTGCATACATATCCCTTAGAGGGAATCAGAGCATCTGTAGCTCGGGGTCTACGGGTGCTAAGGTTTGAATGGTTTTTTTTGTTTTGTTTTGCTCGCCAAGGATCGACCTTGTGCCTACGTATTCTCAAAGGGATGTTGAGAAAGTCAGAGCAATCGTAGTTCCCACTTATGCTAGTGGAAGCAAAGGAAAATAGACAAATGTCGTCTAAATGCTAGATGTATCTAATCTATATCATCACATACATCTGTTTGATTTTGTTTGAAAATCTTTTCATTATAAGCCCGGGGCCATGCCACTTAGGGTGCTTAGAATGATAAAGATGTTTTTGTTTAACCAGCCTTGTGGCAAAAGTTTCAATGAAGTCAGCCTTGTGACAAAAACTTTGATTAATCAGCCAGCCTTGTGGCAAAAGTTTCAATGAAGTCAGCCTTGTGACAAAAACTTTGATTAATCATCCAGTACGGTGGTAAAACAGTTTGATTGATTAGCCAGCCTTGTGGCAAAAAGAAAGTTGGATTGATTAGCCAGCCTTGTGGCAAAAAAGTTTGATTGATTGATTGATTGTTTGTGATGATATAAAAGAGATACTCCTAGCATAGAGATGAAAAATGTCTAATCTCCTAGGGTATTTGATTTGGATATTGGGGATGCTTATAAGAAGCCCGTGGGTCCTTGTACGAAGCCCAAGAGGAGGCTATCCGAGGGTCCTTGCATTGTAAGCCCAAGAGGAGGCTATGGGAGGGACAATCCAGGGTCCTTGCATTGTAAGCCCAAGAGGAGGCTATGGGAGGGTCACTCGTTTGTACAAAGCCCAAGGGGAGGCATGGTATAGTTGGTTTGAGCTCTTAGAGCGATTTCACCGGGAAACCATACTCTATGTCCTAACCTAAACTAGTGGAGATTCTTTGCACGAAGCCCAATAGGAGGCTATGGGGAACCTAGTGTTGTACTAAGTTGAACAAGCACACATAACACAATCACAAGTATGAACAAGTACAAACAAACATGAACAAGTACATGAACAGTTATATATGACAGAGTGTGTGTATATAATGGAGTTTATGAAGGAAATATACCTGTAAGCATGCTCCATTTGTATATATAGGGGCTCGGGACTTACACTCGGGGAGAGGTCCACTTGAGTTTATTCAAAGCTATGTAAACAGGTATTTACAAAAGGGCTTGGGACTTATACCTACATGGAGGCCCATGGTATTTTTGGGAAGATTTAAAGAAACCTTCATTTTTGGTTTGTTATTCAAAGTTAAAAATCAAACTGATCGAGATATGTACAAAACGGTGTGTACAATGAAATACCTAATTTCATGTACATGAATGGGTATGTACAAAAGGGCTCGGGACTTATACCTACGTGGAGGCCCGTGGTATATTTACAAAACATGGTTGATCGTTTTATTTACAGACGCGTCGTTTGAAAAACTGTTTGAAAGTTTGTTTTGAAAGAGTTTTCTGTACAAAGAAAAAACTGTATAAAAGGAGTGGGTCTTATACTCTCTAATATTCGAGAGGCCCCTGTTTTATTTTCATAAAACAGGGTGGATGGTTTGAAAAAGATGTGTGATTTGTTGTTAAAAAAACTGTTTTGAAGTTTCGGAAAAAGTTTTCTGTTTTAAAAAAACTGTACAAAGAAAAAGAAAAGAAGTGGGACTTACACTCTCTAATATTCGAGAGGCCCCTGTTTTATTTTCATAAAACAGGGTGGATGGTTTGAAAAAGATTTGATTACTGTTGTGAAAACAGTTGATTGAGTTTTAGGCTTACCTCGAAGAATGAGAAAATTGGATTTCTGAGCTTGAGGTATTACCTTGATCTTCAAGTGATATGCTTGAAATAAATTATTTCATGATCATCCTCTGTAGCAAATGGAAGACAGAAAAATAGACAAAGCCAGAAGACGACAAAGAAACAGATCTCGAAACCTTAAATGAATTGTAATTATTCAAGTGATCTGCAATAGTAATCAAAAATCAGAACATGAAAATTCAAATGATTAATTACACAAAGGTTATGTGATGATATTAAATTCAAAAGAAAATAATCTAAGAGAAGATATTTTTTATGTTTTTTTGAATGGAATTAAGTTAATTAATAAGATAATTAAACAAATAATTATACAAATAATTAAACTTAACAAGAAAAATAATTCTTTTTTATGTCACAAATTAGATTATACAAGTATAAACCTAAATATAAAAAGAAAATATTTTTTTGGAGTTTTTGATTGGTTGAAAATTAATTAATAGCAAATATTCACACAATTACTAATTAATTAACAAAATAAATTAATTATGAAGAAAAAATAAAATATTTTCATGTCAAAAATTAATTAAATATTTTATCAACCTAAAAGTGAAATTAAAATGATTTTTGGATTTTTGAAAGTATTTTTAATTAATTATGCAAAGAAAAACAAATTAATTAAAGAAATATTTAAACCAGGATCCTGTGTGGTAAAGTTGATGGTTTATGGAGAGCTTGCGTGTTTCTGAACGTTGGATGAGAGTTTAAATGAGATCTGATGGCTGATGGTTGAGAGAGCATCATAGGCGCGTGGACTGAGAAACACCAGAATGGTCAGAATTTCAAATCCAAACGCGCGCAAGGCCTCCAATGAGGAGCTGCCACCTCTTCATCTTCTTCCTCTCTCCGTAGCTAGAACCCTGCAAGTGTAGCTAAAACATTTAGCTACGGATTTTATCCGTAGCCATAGCCCCTGCACATAGCAAAACGTGACACAAGCAATGGAAATTGATTATGAAGACATGGTTGAGCTCGTATGGATCTCACGAACCCAATGGAACCATTAATTTCCTGAAATTTCGCCTAAAACGAAAACCCCTCTTTTGAGCTTCAAGAACCCTAAAATGGCATATCTTGCAAACAACCATTAAAATCCAATTAAAACTCCAGAAATGATCAGAGCATATAGACAACAATAATATGTAATCAAATTAAGTTTAAAGTGCGTGCAAGTATGAATTAGAACTTGGTTTTGTTCTTGACAAACCGTGTGCTATGGGGCTCGATTCTGGGCCCTTCAAGGCTTGGGATTGATTGGAATAGCTTCAGGAACGTTCGAGGATCATGTTGATGCTTTTAAACCTGCTTGAAACCTCTTGAATCATTCTACAGACCTCCACCTGTTTTGGCTCCAAACTGAAAACGGCCATGGTGTTTCTCTACATCCAGAAACGTTCCAGATGTTTGGATCACTTCTAATTGATGTATGGAAGATGTTTGAAGTGATAGTTTGGTAAATACACGAGTAAATCGAGAATTGGAGGTTTAAGGCTCAATTTGTGCACTCATGGAGTTTTTGTGATGAAACTGACTTTTGGATAGTTTTGTGATGGTTTAATGGTTCAAACAACTTCAAAATAATGTTTAGAATATGTTTGGATGACACCAATAGTTAGAACTCTCAAGATTTGAAAGTTGAAGTTCTAACTTCTTTGAAAAATGGAAAGAACTTGCAAATAGGTAAGAAGTGAGAAAGCAAGCTTTTCAATGCTTTGGTGTGCTCTTGGATGTGATTTCCTTCTCTTATTTATAGGCAAGGAGTACTGAATTGAAGGGCAAGCAAGTGGAAAAGTTATGATTGAATTTTGTGGAAAAAGATGGCATGGAATATTTTTTCAATGATTACAAAGCTTAACCATGGTTAAGGAACTCAAGTGCCATAATATTCTCTCCAATCTGATCTTTTATGATAAGAATCTGACTTGCATAATTTCATTTGATCATTTCTTGCATTATTGGTCACATAGTGTAAGAACTTTGTGAGAAAATGGTGAAAATTCAAGCATAAGGACCTCTAATGACAAAATTCAAAACCATAGCTATGCTCCATGTTTTTTCATGCTCTTGATCATTTTGGAAAGCTCATGTTACACACTTCAAAACCCTAGTTGGAAGTTTCTTCAAGATCCTTAAGGAAGTGGGTGAAAAAGATTCATGAACTTTGAGAAAAATGAAGTTTTAAGTGAAGTTTTCAAAAAGTACCAACTTTGAAGCTCCATATCTCTTAAATGGTTGATCTTATGGAAAAAATTTATATGTGTCAAAGTTGTTTATTGGATCAAAATCTACAACTTTCATGTTGGAAGTTTTTTTCAGTTTGTAGGTGAAATTTGGAGAAATTCCCTTTCAAAGTTTGGAAAAAACCATTGAAAAACACTTAGAAAATTTTCTAAGTATGAAAGTCAAACTTTTGACTTTTTGATTCTTGATTGATTTTCTTGATTTTTCTTGATCAAATGACTTCATATATCATATATTGATGATTCAAAACTTCAAAAGTCATGGTTGACCAAAATTCCCGAAAAGTCAAAGGTGTTCTTGTACAGTTGACTTTTTCAGACGAATCGTGTTTCTGGAGATTTCAAATGAAACAGGCTAATCTCACCAAATGAATGGTATGAATGAATCACATTGAGACATTAGAGGATATTGAGCCATGGTTTGAGTTGTAGCACCATGTCCTGATTAAAAAGTCAGTTGTTCAGATGAATTAGGTCAAAAAACCCTAATTGTCGATCTGATGAAATTGATGACTGTGGATCTTGAATTGAGATGTAATTTCCATTGTATATTGTTATAGGGATTATTTGAAGATGATTGAAATCTTTGATTGACTTCCTGAGGATTTTTAGGGTTTCCCAAAGGTGATCCCTGATTTCAGTCCCTGATAGTTCAAAAACCCTGATCTGAGGATTTGTCTGATCAATCTTTGTATAGGAGATGTTCTGAGCCAATGGATTAGGTCAAAATGATGCACTTGGGGTCTTGAGGTCATGTCCCAAGTCATTAGGTCAAATCCTGAGCAAAAGTCAGGAGTATGCTGTCTTCAGTCAAAACCCTAATTCAGTCGATTCAAAGCTGTTGAGTTTGTTGAAGTGAATCTCTGAGGACCAAATGTTGATTGTTGATGAAGATAGTTCATTTGAGATGAAGGGAGAACAAAACCTTAATTGATTGTTACTTGTACTGATGAGTGATTTCCTGATTAAATCCTGCTGAGTCACAAGTAACAAACACAAGCTATGCAGTTTGTTAGAGATGCAAATGATGCATATGTAAATGATATGAGGTGGTATCTTAGGTCAAAAATTGGGGTATGACACACAAGGTAATATATACCCCCATAAGAAGTCTCACTTTCTCACTCCAATGTGGATTGGATACAAAGTCTTTCTTCGTCAAGATCATTTCCTTTTTGGTTATTTCCCGTTTGTTGATTTCAATCGTTTGGATAACCCATACTTTGTGTGTGGCAATTCGAATGATTGTCACTTATGTAGAATTACACCCCGCCTTTTGGCCTGAGGGAATCATGTAGTTCTTATGTTCCATATGTAACAATACCTCTTTCAAAGCCCAGTGATTACTGGCATCCTATAATAGAGTCTGGTCGTTACCGGTCCTCTCTTTGTATTCACTTCTTGTGAGTCCCCTTATTGCCTTTTGCATAAGGAATACCTCTTGCTTCTTGCAAGTTTTCCTTGGTTATTTACCCGTATGCTGCGTGCATATTAGAGTGCGAATGAGGGTGGGCATTCAACCCATCTCATTTTTCAATCATTTGGGTAATCATACTTGGTGTGTGGCAACTCGAATGAATGCCACTCTTGAAGAGTACACCCCGCCTTTTGGCCTGAGGGATCCATGTAACTTTTATGCTTCGCAAGCATCATCATCTCCGTGAATGCTCAGTGGTTACTGTCATCCGCGTGTCGAGTCTAGTCGTTACTAGTCTTATTTTGGTTATTTTCCCGCATGCTGCGTGCATATTAGAGTGTGAATGAGGGTGGGCATTCAACCCATCTCATTTTTCAATCATTTGAAATCCATACTATGTGTGTGGCAATTCGGATGATTGCCACCCTTGAAGGGTTACACCCCGCCTTTGGCCTGAGGGATCCATGTAATTCTTATGCTTCGCAAGCATCAATATCTCCTTGAAAGTCCAGTGTTTACTGGCATCCCCTGATTGATTCTAGTTATCACTAGCCTTTCTTTCAGTCAAGCCCAATGGTTATTGGCATCGCCTTCAAAGCCCAATATTTATTGGCATCGCTTTCAAATCCTTTGTTCATCAAACATCCCCAATGAGAGTCTAGCCGTTACTAGTCCCCTTCAGTCAAGTCCAATGATTATTGGCATCTCGTTCCTTTAAAGTCCTGTTGTTACAGGCATCCTTCAAAGTCTGGTTGTTACCAGCAGAAGTCCTATTGTTATAGGCATCCTTTGGTGAGTTCTAGTTGTTACTAGTCTGTTCCTTTAAAGTCCTGTTGTTACAGGCATTCTTTGGTTAGGTCCGATTGTTATTAGTCCTATCCCCCAAAGTCTGGTTGTTACCAGCAAAAGTCCTGTTGTTACAGGCATCCTTCGGTCAGTTCTAGTTGTTACTAGTCTGTTCCTTTAAAGTCCTGTTGTTACAGGCATTCTTTGGTTAGGTCCAATTGTTATTAGTCCTATCCCCCAAAGTCTGGTCGTTACCAGCGAAAGTCCTATTGCTATAGGCATCCTTCGGTCAGTCCTAGTTGTTACTAGTCTGTTCCTTAAAGTCCTGTGGTTACAGGCATCCTTTGGCTAGGTCCGATTGTTATTGGTCCTTTCCTTCAAAGTCCGGTCGTTATCGGCAAAGGTCCAGTAGTTGACTGGCGTTTTTTTGTTTATACCAAGCATTTAATAGTATCCCTTGTTTGGAATCAGTGGTAACTGGTGTCCTCTTTCAAAATCAAAATTGCAAAATTCACCTCAGAGTTGTTACTCCAAAGTGCAAATTTTTGGGTTCTTTGGTATTCAATCCACTTACACCTCAAATGTCCAGAACTTGTGTCATTCAGGTTTAAGAAGATTGAATAGGGGCAGCTGTTGCACCCCAAAATTTGCCCACTTATTTATCCCCCATTTGGCCTTCACATTACATTCATGTGCATATCTCATATAGGCCATTCATCCATTACATTCATCCATATCACAGTTACTATTCAATAAAAGTGACATAAAGAGCTCTTATTGAGAAAATCTCTTGGTTCAGAAGAAAGGGTCTGAAGTCTGATTACAGAGGATCATTTCCATCAGTATATTCCTAAAATCAGGGCTTTATTCTCTCCAAATCAAAGCTCAAGGATTTAATCAGGAGATGTTTGTGGACGTGAAATATGGCTGTCTTGAAGAGATATCATTCACTGGAGTTTGTTTGGTTGAAAGCTGATTGAGAATTAGAGCAGAAACAGATTAATCGGGAAATTCATCTGAAATCAGAAAAATCAGAAAATATTGACTTTTTGGTCAAATGCAAAGTCAACTGTCAAATATTGACTGATAGTGGAAGATCGGTCAAAGGAAAGTCAAAGAAACAAAATAAAATCAAGAAATCATTGAATTTACCATTTTGGGAAAGTTAGTTGAAATGGGAATATCCAAAAAAGGAAAGTTTCTACACTTAGAATAATTTTGGTAAGGTTAGTGAATGGTTGAGCAGCTCACTTCACGTCCTAATTACAAGTGCAAGGAAGTGATATTTCAGAAAACTTTCAACACAAATTGTGTTCATCTCATGGGGATGAACAACTTTGTAGTTGGGAGATTTTCTATTAGAGGCACGGATCAAGAGTTATGAGTGAGATAAGTTGGTAAATCATCATTGATGCAAGTCCAGTTGATGGGCATTTTTCTGGACATAACGCAAGCATTATGTCGAACAGGTGGTGTACCAAATTGGGGGCTCATTTTTTAGGATTGAAAGTATGTTATAAATCCAAACCAGACATTAAGATATTCTCCTCCACGCCCTCTTTTAATGGATACCAAGTTCATGGAATTTGGTTAAATGGTTAGCAAGTTACAATGCTCTAAAGTGAGTCACTTGAAATGGCATCTGGCTGGTATCATCAGGCAAGGCGCACGTGACATGTGCTGCAACACTACACCAACTTCCAGCATACAAGTTTCAAAGTGGTTTTAACATAGTCATGGTCTTCATCTCAATAAACACCCAACATCAATGTTTGTTTGCTCCACACCTTCTTCACAATAATACAAAGTTCAAGTAATTTGGTAGTTCATGCACAAGACTACATGTACACAAAGACCTCTACTCAAAACCTTGGGATTGGCTAGCTAGGCACAGTTTCGCTACGGCATGCGCATGAAAATGCTACACCACATTACTTATCCATACATGATCCTGTTACATGTAAGAAAGGAGAGAAAGTTTACTGCAATTATGCTCGTCCATTCAGCATGAGAAGAAGAGAATATTACACTACACTCATCCTCACTATACACTCCATGAACACTCCCTACATAAAATCATACCATGCAAGCAACACACCACAAGCCCCATGCAACCTCACCTCACTATATAAACTCAAACACTACCATAACACAGGCTCTCGATAACTTTTTTTTTCTCAGCTTTCAGAATTCTTCACTCTCTCTTTTCCCTCATCTCTCTACTCTGTTTTCTTTCTCAAACCTTCCTCACCTCTCTCCACCGTAACAACCTCAACAACCTCCATAACCGATTCCTAACCAACTCCTACAACCACCGCAAACCACCGTAACTAATTCCGGCCACCACTAACAACCATAACCACCTTCATTCTCACACAATCATCATCTTCATCACCTTTCTACCACCACCTCTACATCAAGCATCACCACTAAGATCAAGCTGCAACAATCATCATCATATCCTTCAAAGAACAAAAAAGCTGCAACACTAATCATCATCTTCAAAGAACAAAAGAGCATTCGGATTTCTCCTCAAATCTTGATCAATATCTCTCCAAGTAAGTGACTCTCTCCATTGCTTTAGAAGCATATAGGCCTGGAACCCGTCATCAGGGATTGGGTTAGGATTTAGACCACCATGTTCTCAAGTATGTGCTGCATTCTATATGAATTTTTGGATCTTGAAGTTTGATACCGATTCCTGTGATATGATGCTTATTTGAATGGGTGACTTGCGTATTTGAATGCCTTGTGTCATGAGGATTGCTTTGGTACTTATTTTGTGTGTTTTAGAGGAGATCTTGGATTTTAGAGTTTTAGAAATGCACCCGGTTTGTAAGTTATAGGAAGAATTAGGGAAAACCAAGGTTGGATTCTGGATCTATGAGAAAAACCGAGTGGCACAGTGGTTGCGTTTTATGTTTCTGGGCGAGTTAGGGTGGAGCTCCGGCGAGGACCGATCGGAGAAGACGACCGGAAATAAGTTCCGGCGTCTGCATGGTCTTGTATGGAACCCTTGACGTGGCAGCTTCCTTATGGCTGTGGTTTTTCCTATTTCCTTTTAATTCAAAGTTTCTTGGATAAAAAATGTAGTGTTGTTGATCATTGATTGGTTAAAATCGGTTTTTGTCCTGTAGTCACTTAAATTATATTTGCCCAATTGATACCAGGTCCCTCATTTGAAACGTTACATTCCGTAAATAAAAAACCATGCAATATAAAAATGTAATAAATGAAAAGTGATATAATGTGTGAACTTGGGCCTCGTTCTACAAATGGGCTTTGGTATTTTCGTTTTTCACCCCCTTTTTATAAGCCCAATGTGCAGCATAACTCAGTTTTAGTTCATTTCTTTTTTGCTAATACACCCCTGGCCAGGCGGTGTTCTAGAATTTGTTTCAATTTGTTTCGTCTTAACTTTTGATTCATAATTCCTTTTTAACTCAAATAAAAAATGTGAAAAAATACGTTTCAAATAGAATCACATGTGTAAATAATTGTGGTATTTTTTCTAGATTTTTAGAAATTGTTTTCCTATTTTTAATAAATCATTTCTTTCAACATGTTCATTGTGTCTTTAAGTTTGATCGGTTTTGCAAATTAATTTTGTTTAATACCTTAGGAGTAGAATTTGATTGCCATTTTTTGTGTGATATCAGTAGGCTCATATACCATATTGTGTGAAAAAAATAAAAGTTTAATTCTATGTTTTGGTTAGGTTTTCATTAGATTTTCTATACCCGATTTATGTGCGTTCCTAAACGGATAACCATGCGAAGTTGACCTATAATTTGCTTTACCTTTATGCAATTGACTTAGTTTCTTTTTGTACATATAAGTAGGGATGTTTAGAGGTCCTAAGACCTGGAGTTGAATTTTTCAAGTCATGTTTTCTTATTTTACTTGATTTTTCTTTGTTACTTGTAAATAACTCGCTTTTGATTAACGATTGTATCGTAACTTGTCCAAATGACCTATAATTTTGTATGAAACTTTGTGACTTGATTCCATGATTGTTTAGACATCTATTAGAGGTTATTAGCTACTGACTTCCATCATTTGATTTCATTTTTCTAAACTTCATTCACCATTTGAACTTACTAACTAGTTTTGACCTAGTTTTGTCTAGTTTTTGTTAGAACTTTGTGTTGCTTCAAGCTAGTTGACTAACATAGATTGGTATGAGGTATTAGACCTATAAATGAACTAATTGATACTGACTTTAAGCTTTGTTCATGGTTTCATTTGCTTTTTGTTTTGATTAATGGATGTTTGTTCGCTAATTGTTAAGTGACGATTTATGCGATACTTTGGTAACTCTTTGTGAATATTTTCGTGTAGTGCCATATGGCTTTTGTGTTTGATTTAGGACACTTATTTCCTTGGTTTGCTACTGCCCTAGGGCTCTCTTCTTATCTTGTTGGAGTTGTAACTCCATTCTTTCGCCATGTTCCCTTAGACTCTTCCTTCTTTGTTAAGAGGAATTGAGATAGGTTAGGATAGTTATCCTTGACCTTAGGGCCATTAGACTTAGATTAGAATAACTTAGATTAGAGAATAGGTTAGTTCCCTTTTGTTCATTCTTTTTTTCTTTTCAACTTTAAAACACTAATAAATAAAGATGCGAATCACATTAAGAAAGTGATAGAGAAATGAGTGGGATTCATTCCCTAATCTGTTTCTCAATCACTTAGTGGCATAGAAATGAGTGGGATTCATTCCCTAATCTGTTTCTCGGTCACTATTTAATGGGAGAGAAATGAGTGGGATTCATTCCCTAATCTGTTTCTCGAACATTAATTAATGGGATGGAAATGAGTGGGATTCATTCCCTAATCTGTTTCTTGAACATTATATAATGGGATAGAAGTGAGTGGGATTCATTCCCTAATCTGCTTCTCGATCATTATACATTTTATGTGATTCAAATCGCAAAGTAAATTCCCTTAAAAAATACCCAACCAAAAACATTTAAAACATTTAATAAAGGCTCGAATTAAAACAAAGTGACGAAGTGGTGCGAAACCTTGTATTGGGTTTTGTTCATCATGTAGTTACATGAAAAACACAAACCCAAGTTCATTCTTTTGCCTTGTTAGGCGCTTAAGAACAAGTTAAGTCCTTTCCAAAACTAGGCGTATAAGTCTCCAAAGGTCGAGCATCGTGGATTGTGACCTTAACCGCTGTTCAACTAAAAAACACAAAACAAATGGAAACTATGGAGCCGAACTACGGTCGCTCTGATTCCTTAATGGGATACGTAGGCATTGGGTCGCGGGGCCTAAGCGAGCACACTTGTAAATAATTCCTTCTTTTCCCCGTGTTTCTTTTTCATTCATTCGCATTTAGGTTTAGACATAGATACACCCTTTAGATAGAAACAAACATAGGTGGATACCATCGAGTACGATGGGCGTGAGGGGTGCTAACACCTTCCCCTTGCGTAACCGACTCCCGTGCCCTGTTCTCTGGTCGAAAGACCTTGTTCTTGTTCTGAGTTAGGTTTTCTGATATTCCTTTCCCGCGATGGGATGAATATATTAGTGGCGACTCTGATCCATTTTTCGCGGTAGCGACAATGAGAAAATATTTATAAAAAAATCTAACAAAAAGAAATGGACCCCAACCAGACTAGAACCCATGAGCTCTTGAATAAGATATTAAGACTAAACTATCAACCACTAAAGCATTTGTATAATTCATTTAAAATATGCATAACAATTATCATATCCTAAAAACATTTCTTAAAATGAATGAATTAAAAGCAAATTTTTTATGGTTGAAATTAAATGAGAGATCTTGAGCACTAAAAATTATATGTTTAAATATGAAATACCATATTTACCATCTTGTTGAAATATCTTCTTGAAGCCATTGAAATTCCATTTTCCTTTCTTTTGCTTTGATTATATTCTTAAGTCATGTCTTTGTCTTCATCAAAATTATCTTTGAAAATGAGGGCTTGAATTCACATTCTCCCCCTTTTTGATGATGACAAAACATTAGAATGATGGTTGTGTTTGCTTTGATAAAACTCCCCTTGTCTTTGATAACTCCCCCTTAATATATGCATCTTCCAAATGTTGAATTCTTATGAGTTATCATGTGCCTAGAGAGATAGATAATAGAAGCAACACAAACCATTATCATACACCTTTCTCCCCCTTTTGACATAATCAAAAAGAAGGAAAGATGGGTAAAGTAAAAATAGACATGCATAATAATTTATGAAATATAGTAAGAGGAATTTACTAGATAAAATAAACAGATTCATAATCATAAAGGAACAAAAAGGAATAAGAGTCCTAAAACAAAAATATAACAGAATTCAAATTTAACTATTAAAAGACAATGAAAACAACAACTAAATACAAAACAAAACAAAGACTAGTCATCATGCATATGATCTTGGTCAAAGTGTGTTTGGTTTTGGTTGTTGGAAGGACCTTGGTACTCTTGAGGTTGAAGGTATGGATACTGACATGGTTGGACGGGATAAGGAGAAATATGCATCTGAGAGAAGATGTGGGAAAATTGGTTATTGATAGAATCATTCATATAATGCATGTAGTCCAAAAGTTGATCATTTGTTGCTCCGACTTGATGAGGAGGAGAAGGAGAATCTTGGACTTTCTCATCAACATAGGTAATTGTTTTGGCTATAGGATCATATTCCACTCCCATCTTGTAGTTACAGAAATCTGTTTGTCACCCATCATCACTGAATCTTCCTTAGCACATGGTACTCCAAAATAGGCAAGGATTTTTGTCAGGAAGAATCCATAGGGTAATTCTACAGCATTCTTAGAATGAGAAGCCATATGATCAAGAGTCAGGTATGCCCAATTTACCGGAAGATTATTCTTAATAGCAAATAACAGCTGCATCTCACTTTGGGTAACTGTTCAGTGGCTTGAAAAACGGGGAATGATAACATAGTTCAACAGATAATGAAGTAATCTATCATCAATGTAAAAAATACCAGGTGACCATGAAGGTCTCTCCGGGAGATTACCACCCACATTCTTTTTACGCTTTTGATAAAATTCCTCCTCAGATTTTCTTGCAATACCATAATAGAAGTCCTTTTTCACATAGCCTGGAACCACATTCTTTTTACCAACTAAAATCTCTAATCCTTCTGAAGGAATATCCAAGATATTACCCAATTCAACAGCTGACATACTAATAGGTACACCTTTAACATTAGAACACAATATTCCATTCTCATAGGACATGTTGGTATAAAAAGCTTTGACAAGTTCCGGGTAATATATTCCATGCATACTAACCAAACCATCAATTTTCCGACTTCTTAAGCCCTCAGTAAATTTAAAACAGGGGTATGGAAAAGAGGACAGATCCATAAACCGAGGGGCAAATATGGGTATGCGGAGAAAAAATTCAAGATACCTTTGTTGTTGTGCTACAGAAGGAAAGAGCCTGTTTAACTTAGTTTCCAATAGAGATGCCCTTTTTACAGAGGATGATGTAGCTTTCTTCTTTTCTTTTGAAGCATTTCCTCCTTTAGTTTTTGGAGGCATGTTTGAAGGATTGAAGGTTTTTGAGAGGGTGACAATGAACGATTTGAGATTCTTTTGAGAAAGGATGTGGAGGTTTGATGAAATTTTAACGAAAAAAAAAAAGAGGTAAAGTGAGCGGCAACTAGGGTAGACAAGGAGAAAGTGTGAAATTATATGGGAGTGGAGGGCTTCTATTGGACCGAAAATTTGGGCAAAAGTTTGTAATTGGATCGAAATAATACATGCAACACAAATAATTTTCTAACGAAAAATAAAATAATAATGAATAAAATAAAAAATTGAGAAAACACATGGACAATCGAATGTGCACTCGGTTTGTTAAAAATAAATAAATAAAAATAAATAAATAAGACTAGTAACAATCGATTGATTAATTTGTTGTTGTCAAAAGCGCTACTCACTGTCCAAAATAAAAAAAAGCTTTTCCCTTGCAAACAATCGATTAATTTTCAATCATAATCGATTGGCAAAAAAAAATGATATCAATCTATTTAATCCATTCAGCAATCGATTATTATTTAAAAAGGATATGCAAAATAATTTCACATTAAGTCTGTTACGTAACTTTTAAAACACATATCTAAACATACCATAATATCTAAAGATATCATATGAAAAGGATTTACATATAATCATAAATATAAAGGGACATGCTCGTTCATAGTAAAAAAAAATGTGACATTATATCATTTATATTATATAAGACAAAATATTATAATCATAGATATATCAAATATTTTATATTAAATAACATTCATATTTAAGCATATCATATAAAAATGGGATTTAAATATAATCACATATATAAAAGCATGTGTGCACCTTTGATTATATGTCTTTTTCATTTAAAATTCCAACTTCTCTCCGAATTTTGTAGAACGGTTCTCGCGCCAACGGTTTTGTGAATATATCAGCGAGTTGATTATGAGTATCTACAAAAGTAACTTCGACATCTCTTTGAAGCACATGATCACGAAGAAAATGATGTCGCATGTCTATGTGTTTGGTTCTTGAATGCATGACTAGATTTTTTGTAATATTGATTGCACTTGTGTTGTCGCATCGAAGAGGAATGCATCCGAGATCAAGTCCGTAGTCACGAAGTTGTTACTTAAGCCAAAGAATTTGTGCACAACAACTACCTGCTGCTATGTATTCTGCTTCGGCCGTGCTAAGAGCAACACATGCTTGCTTTTTACAAGCCCATGATACTAATGCATTTCCAAGAATGTGACAAGTGCCACTTGTGCTTTTACGATCAGTTTTACAACCTGCATAATCCGCGTCAGAATAACCAATTAAATTGCAAACACTACCTTTAGGATACCATAAGCCAACGTTGGTCGTTCCTTTGAGATACTTCATGATTCTTTTAACTGCCATAAGATGTGATTCCTTTGGATTTGCTTGAAACCGAGCACAAAGACAAACACTAAACATTATGTCAGGACGGCTTGCCGTCAAATACAATAAAGAACCAATCATACCTCGATACTTAGTAATATCAATTGGAGTACCGGATTCATCTTGATCAACATATGTACCGGAGCCCATTGGAGTATTCATTGCTTTACAATTATCCATATCAAACTTCTTCAATAATTCTTTACAATATTTGGATTGACTGATAAAGATTCCGTCTTTGAGTTGCTTAATTTGTAGTCCAAGAAAGTAGTTCATCTTTCCCATCATAGACATCTCGAATTCTCCTTGCATCATCAATGAGAATTCCTCACACATTTCTTTGTTAGTCGATCCAAAAATGATATCATCAACATAGACTTGAACCAATAAAGTGTTACTCTTGATTTTCTTAATGAACAAAGTTTTATCAACCTTACCCTTTTCGAAACCCTTTTCATACAAAAAATTGCTAAGTCTATCATACCATGCTCTTGGTGCTTGCTTTAAGCCATAAAGAGCCTTTCTCAACTTAAAGACATGTGTAGGATTCTTGAAGTCTTCAAATCCCGGGGGTTGTTTGACATAGACTTCTTCATTGATGTAGCCATTCAAGAATGCGCTCTTGACGTCCATTTGATAAAGCTAAAAATTTAATGAACATGCATAAGCAAGTAAAAGACGAATAGCTTCTAACCTTGCAACCGGAGCAAATGTTTCTTCAAAGTCGATTCCTTCTTCTTGATTGTAACCTTGGGCCACCAATCTTGCTTTATTTCGAACAATTATACCATTCTCATCAAGTTTGTTCTTAAACACCCATCTGGTACCTATGATGTGTTTATTACTTGGTCTAGGAACAAGTTCCCAAACTTGATTTCTCTCGAATTGATTTAATTCTTCTTGCATTGCATTTATCCATTGATCGTCTCCTAAGGCTTCATCAACTTTGGAAGGTTCAATTTGAGAAACAAAAGCCATGTGTAAGCAAGCATCTTTGAGATTTAATCTTGTTGCAACTCCTTGGCTAATATCACCAATAACTTTATCAATAGGATGATCTCTATGAGTTCTCCATTCTTTTGGTAGATCATTGGTGTTTGATTCTTGTCGTACACTTTCTTGTTGAACACTTTCTTGTTGAACTTCCGGTGCCTTCACAATTGTTTCATTTGAAAGTTCTTCCGGGGTTAAATCTAAAGGATCATCATCATCACAACACAACTATTTCCTCTTTGGAGGTGTTAGTCTCATCAAAAGATACATGCATGGATTCTTCAATAGTTAAAGTTCTTTTAATATAAATTCTATATGCTTTACTAGAAAGAGAATAACCAAGAAATATACCTTCGTCGGATTTCTCATCAAACTTACCAAGATTGTCTTTGTCATTGTTGAGAACAAAGCACTTGCATCCAAAAATGTGAAAGTGAGCAATGTTTGGCTTTCTTCCTTTGAAGAGTTCATATGGAGTCTTCTTTAAGATAGGTCTAATGATTACTCGATTTCCAACATAACATGCCGTACTAACTGCATCCGCCCAAAAATATTTAGGAAGATTTGCATCACTAAGCATTGTTCTTGCAAGTTCCACAAGAAACCTATTTTTCCTTTCAACTACTCCATTTTGTTGTGGAGTTCTTGGTGCTGAAAAATTATGAGAGATACCATGTTCTTCACAAAATTCTTCAAAAGATGCATTTTGAAACTCTCCACCATGATCACTTCTTATGGATACAATCTTTAATGACTTTTCATTTTGGATTTGTTTTGCATACTTCTTAAAGGCTTTAAAAGCATCACTTTTCTGCACAAGAAACAAAGTCCAAGAATATCTAGAATAATCATCAACAATAACTAAAGCGTATACATTACCTCCGAAGCTTCTTGTCCTTGATGGACCAAATAGATCCATATGCAACAATTGAAGTGGTCTTGTTGTAGTCACCACATTCTTTGGTTTGAAAGATGATTTGGTTTGCTTTCCCTTTTGACATGCATCACATAATTTATCTTTGACAAACTTTATCTTAGGTAAGCCAATAACAAGATCATGTTTGGTTAATTTATTTAAATGATCCATATGAATATGGGCTGCTCTTTTATGCCATAACCATGATTCATTATTGTTTACCAAAAGACATTTTAATTTCAAAGATAAATCATTTAAAGAAATCATAAAAATGTTATTAATTCTTGTACCTTTGAGTTTTACCTCATTGGTGACTTCATCGATGATCAAGCATTCCTCCTTAGTGAATTTGATCTTGAAGCCTTTGTCACAAAGTTGGCTAATGCTTAGAAGATTATGCTTTAGTCCTTCAACATAAAGAACATCTTCTATGGATGTGAAAAGTGGTGCACCAACTTTGCCTTTGCCAAGAATTCTTCCCTTATTGTTGTCTCCATAAGTGACAAAGCCCTTGGCCTTTAACCTTAGATCTGAAAATTGGTTTAGGTCTCCCGTCATATGCTTTGAACAACCACTATCTAGATACCATAGGTTTGAAGTGGTCTTCAAGCATGCCTACAAAACAAATTAAGTTTTGTTAGGTACCCAAGTGGCTTTGGGTCCATCATAGTTAGTTCCTTTCTTCACCCATACATAATGTCCACTAGGAACACTAAAGTTCCTTACATAACAAGCATTGGGTGTGTGACCAATAATACCACAATAAAAACAAGTAGGTTCAAAGTTACTTCTATATCTAGAAGGATGAGATTTCTTCTTACCAACATTCTTCTTTTTAGGATAATGTTGCATTACTTTAGGCTTGATCACTTTCTCTTGAATTGGTTGGTTACTAGCCTTGACAAAGATGGTCTTGTTGGATCTTGGTTTATCAAATTTAGAAAAACCAAGTCCGCTCTTATCATTGGAGTATCTTTGTGTGCTAAGAAAATTTTCCAATCCAATTTGCCCTTTTTCATATCTTTCTAAAACACGTTTTAATTGGACAATTTGGAAGGAAAGTGATTCACAATTCTTGCATGCAACATTATGTTCTTGAACACTAATCATTTTTTCTTTGTCATCTTTATGTTCTACTTCAATTATCTTAAACTTCTCTTCTAAAGATGATATTATTTTCTTTTGAGATGAGATAGTTTTATAGAGAATTTTGCATTCTTTTAATAATTTATCTATTGCACCTTGTGCACCATTATCAAAAAGAGAATCATCATAACTAACCTCGCCTTCTTCATCGTCGGAGTGGTGTGATGCCATTAGTGCTAGGTTTGCACTTTCGTCACTATCGGAGTCCGATGTGGAACTTACTTCATTATCTTCCCATGCTATGTAGGCCTTTTTATTTTTGAACTCCTTTTTGCCTTTGAATCCATTCTTCTTCGAAAGCTTTGGACATTCCGGCTTTATGTGTCCTTGTTTTCCACATTCATAGCATGTAACTTCTTGTGATGAAGTGGATGCTTCTTTATCCTTATGCTTTGAGAATTTCTTTCTTTTGACATAGTTAGCATTATTAATATTATTTTAATTACCATAAAATTTGTCTAACCTTTTTACAAGAAGCAAGAAGTTTTCATCTTCATCCGATGCATCTTTCATTTGGCTTTCTTTTGAATCTACCTTTAATGCAATGCCTTTGGATTTCTTCTCTAAGTTCTCATGCTTTTCCAATCTTCCAAGTTCCGTCTCATATTCTTGAAGTTTTCCAAATAGTGTTGCGGAAGTAAATTTTGATAAATTTTTCTTTTCGGATATCGCCGTCACTTTTGGTCGCCACTCCCTTGTCAAAGATCTGAGCACTTTAAGATTAAGTTCTTCGGTAGTAAGAGTCTTACCAAGTGCCTTCAAGTGATTTGTCAAATGTACGAATCGTTTTTGCAAATCGAGAATAGTTTCTCTGGGCTTCATTCTAAACAGTTCGTACTCTTGGCTTAAAGTATTAAATCTTGATCTTTTAACTTCAGTGGTACCTTCATGTGTTTCTACAAGAGTATCCCATATTTCCTTTAATGTTGTACATGCCAATACTCGGAAAAATTCATCCATACTAAGAGCACCTTGAAGAAGATTGACCGCCTTTTTGTCAGCAAGAACCCTTTTTCTATCATTATCATCACATGACGCTTTAGGTTTCTCCGATCCAACACCATTACGACCGTTATAGGGACATGAGGACCTTGTAGGACAGCCTCCCAAACTTCTTCTCCTTGTGCTTCTAGATGAGCCTTCGTTCGGATTTTCCAAAAGTCAAAATATTCACCACAAAACAATGGAGGCTTGTTGTTAGAACCACCATCTTTGAAAACCGGATTTTGATTTGCGGAAGCCATCTGGATCTTTTAGGAACAGGTTACCTATAACCTGCTCTGATGCCAATTGTAAGTATGAAGTGCGCCTAAGAGGGGGGGGTGAATTAGGCTCTTTAAAACTTTTATCGGTTTTATAGAGATGTGTGGATTATTTTTCTGGTTTATGGTAAAGATTATGGAAAGAGTAAAATGAAGAAAAATAAATGACACAAGGATATATCCTGGTTCCCCTCACAATCCGAGAGTACTCCAGTCCCCTTACACAGTAAGAGATTTTCACTATTGTTGGTAACTTGTACAACACACAACAACACTTCCAAGAACAATCCTCTTGGACCAAGAACAATCCTCTTGGATTTTACACTAAGTCCACAAAGAGAACAATCCTCTCAAAGTGACTCTCTTGCTTCCAACAATCCTGGACAGCAAGGTAATTACAAATTTATCATAAACTGATAATTACAGATAATTGATGATTGAAATTTTGTGCAGCAGGATGAAACAAATTCTATCAGTAGAATTTTTCTTCTCTTTCAATATAGTATATCACACAAATATATAACTAATAATGCTCAAGAACTTATGTTATTTAAATATGAAAATAATGCACAGTTCTTGACACTTTGAAAATTGGACAGAAGGAAACAGTAAAAAAACTTGTGTGAATATTTTTTTAAGAAAGAGAGGTAAAAACGTGAAAGAAATATTTTAGAATAAATGTAGTATTCACACCCTTTGGAAACACGACATATCATTTGAAAATAAATGTGATGAGGTGTGAATTCAAAATGAAAAGATGTAATATAAAAGTGTCATGAAGAGATGTGTCTGGTAATAAAATAAAATAAAAAATAAAATGGAAGAGGATCAATCTATTGTCCAATCTATTGTTCCAAGATTTTAACGTACATATTTTGAAAAAGTAAGCAAGACAATAGATTGTTCCAATATGACAATCGATTGATCTGTTTGAAATAAACAATCGATGGTGAGAAAAGAGCAATCGATTGGTGATTGATTTTTATATGAGAAAATATTTTTAAAAAAATCTAACAAAAAGAAATGGACCCCAACCAGACTAGAACCCATGAGCTCTTGAATAAGATATTTAGACTAAACTATCAACCACTAAAGCATTTGTATAATTCATTTAAAATTTGCATAACAATTATCATATCCTAAAAACATTTCTTAAAATGAATGAATTAAAAGCAAATCTTTTATGCTTGAAATTAAATGAGAGATCTTGAGCACTAAAAATTATATATTTAAAGATGAAATACCATATTTACCATCTTGTTGAAATATCTTCTTGAAGCCATTGAAATTCCATTTTCCTTTCTTTTGCTTTGATTATATTCTTAAGTCATGTCTTTGTCTTCATCAAAATTATCTTTGAAAATGAGGGCTTGAATTCACAAATTTGTCCACCACTTGAAGAGAAAGAAATGACAAAAATCTATCTCAAGACTTTGAGTCCATTTTACTACGGACGAATGGTTGCAAGTGCACCAAGTGACTTTACCGAGATGGTAAACATGGGTGTACGTTTAGAAGAAGCAGTTCGAGAAGGGCGCTTGAACAAAGAACCAGAATCTTCTATTGGTCCAAGGAAGTATGGAAGTTCTTTCCAGAAGAAAAAGCATCAAGATGTTAGCAATGTCTTGCACAAAGCAAAGAAAAAGTTTTCACCTCAGGTTGCTACAGTAACTCCGGTCGTTAATGTTAGAACAAGAATTGTTCTGATCAATAATCTTAGTTTTGGTGATAACAATGTATATGAATTTTGCTCAAGATAATGTGGTACTCTAATCCTATGCAATTTCCTTTTCAGGAAATATATAAAGAGTATGCACAAATCAGCGCTAAGAAGCTTTGACTCAGAAGGTTCAGTATGCAACTTCAGCACATGGTCTGGCAAGACATCAGAAGATGGTCAAGCAGAATCAGAACATGGTCTATTAGAAGCATCAGAAGAACTTGAGTTCAGAAGCAGAAGCACTGAAGTCATGGAATCACGCTCAGAAGCATATCAAGATCAGAAGATCAAAAGATGCTCTGCACCAAGCTGTTTGTACTCTGATGATTTTCAATGTAGTATTTACAAAGAACAAATCAGAATCAAGTACTAGATGGCAGGCTACGCTGACTGACAAAAGGAACGTTAGAAGCTATTAAAGGCAATGTCAGTAGTCACAACAAAAGCAAGGCTCGAGGTAGTTGACAAAACAGTGAAACATTAAATGCAATGCTGTACGGAATACGCAAAGCATTAAATGCTCCCAACAGTCATCTTCTCAAACGCCTATATAAATGAAGTTCTGATGAGAAGCAAGGTTACCAATTCTAAACAATTTCTGTGAATATTAACTTGCTGAAACGCTGTTCAACTCAAAGCTCAGAAACTTCATCTTCAACCTCACTACATTACTGTTGTAATACTTTAGTGAGTCTAAGCTTAAATCTGTAAGAGAAATATCACAATTTGTGATTATCGCTTTTAAGAAGCAATTGTAATACTCTTAGAATTTGTTTACATTAATTTGTAAAGGACTAGAGTGATCGGGTTGTGATCAGTATACTCTAGAGAAGTCTTAGAAGGTCTCTAAGCAGTTGTTCCTAGAGTGATCAAGTTGTGATCAGAAGACTCTAGAAGAATTAGAAGTTGTCTAAGTGGAACACCATTGTAATCTCGTGTGATTAGTGGATTAAATCCTCAGTTGAGGTAAATCACCTTGTATAGGGTGGACTGGAGTAGTTTAGTTAACAACGAACCAGGATAAAAATACTTGTGCAAATTATTTTTATCTTACGAGTTTTGAAACTACACTTATTCAAACCCCCCCCCCTTTCTAAGTGTTTTTCTATCCTTCAATTGGCATCAGAGCGCCGGTTCTAAGGTGCAAGCACTTAACCGTGTTTAGAAAAGATTCAGGAAGAGAAAAACGCTTCAGTAAAAGATGGCTGGTGAAATTTCAACAAATACATCTACATCTACATCTGGCTCTGCTGAGCAATACAATGGTAATGGTAACAATGGTTACACTAGACCACCAATATTCGATGGTGAAAACTTTGAATATTGGAAAGATAAATTGGAAAGTTACTTTCTTGGTCTGGATGCTGATCTATGGGATCTTCTGTTGGATGGTTACAAACATCCTGTTAAAACTACTGGTGTATGGCTCACGAGAAGCGAAATGACTGATGATCAAAAGAAAGATTTCCAAAATCATCACAAATGCAGGACTGTTTTGCTGAATGCTATCTCTCATGCTGAGTATGAGAAGATATCTAACAGGGAAACGGCTCATGACATATATGAGTCCTTGAAAATGACTCATGAAGGAAATGCTCAAGTCAAGGAGACCAAAGCTCTTGCACTAATCCAGAAGTACGAAGCCTTCAAGATGGAGGATGATGAAGACATTGAGAAGATGTTTTCAAGATTTCAAACTCTGACTGCTGGATTAAGAGTTCTGGACAAAGGCTACACCAAAGTTGATCATGTAAAGAAGATCATCAGAAGCTTGCCCAGAAGATGGGGCCCAATGGTGACTGCATTCAAGATTGCGAAGAATCTGAATGAAGTTTCTTTGGAAGAGCTGATCAGTGCCCTGAGGAGTCATGAGATTGAACTTGACGCAAATGAACCTCAGAAGAAAGGTAAGTCTGTTGCATTAAAATCTAATTTTAAAAAATGCACTAACACTTTTCAGGCTGAAGAAGAAGATTCTGAAGAATCAGAATCAGAAGAAGAAGAAGATGAACTGTCCATGATTTCCAGAAGAGTCAATCAACTCTGGAAAAGCAAGCAAAGGAAGTTCAGGAGCTTCAAAAGCTCAAAGAAGCCAGAAAGAGGAGAATCTTCTGGAGGTAGAAGATATGACAAGAAAAAGGTCGTGTGCTATGAATGCAATGAGCCAGGACACTTCAAAAGTGAGTGCCTAAAACTTCAAAAAGAGAATCCCAAGAAGAAGTTTCATAAGAAGAAAGGTCTTATGGCAACATGGGATGATTCAGAATCAGAATCATACTCTGAAGATGAGCAGGCAAATCTGGCACTAATGGCCAAAATGGATGATGGATCAGAATCAGATTCTAAAGAGGTATTTTCTGAACTATCTAGAGAAGAGTTAGTTTCCAGTTTAACAGAACTTCTGGAACTCAAGGCTCATCTTAGTATCAAATACAAAAAGCTGAAGAAGCAGTTTGAATTTGAAACTAAGAAGCTGGAAGTGGAAAATTCTGAACTGAAGGAAAAAGTTTTAAATCTATCCAAAGATAGTGAATCTCCTTCTGAAACAGAAAAATCCATTCCTAGCATGAATCATATTCTGAAAGAATATGACTCGAGCTTCAGAAAGTTCTTATCTAGAAGTATTGGCAGAAGTCATCTTGCTTCTATGATATATGGTGTTTCTGGAAACAGAAGGTTTGGTTTTGGCTATGAGGGTGATACCTCACATAAATTTGAACCTGTTGATGATCTGAAGATCACATACAAGCCATTGTATGATCAGTTCAAATATGGCCATGCTCATGATATTAGGCTCACGTCACATGCGCAGAAGTTTAACACTGTTCACACCAAGAAGCATGTGACACATCCTAAGAAATATCATGCTGATAAACCTAAAGAATATCATGCTGTTCCTCCTGTTAAATATTTTGCTAAACCCAAGTTCAATCAGAACTTGAGGAGAACTAACAAGAAAGGACCCAAGAAATTGTGGGTACCTAAGGAAAAGATTATTCCTATTGCAGATATCCTTGGCTGCAAAGAAGGAAAAGCACAACATGTCATGGTACCTGGACTCTGGATGCTCGCGACACATTACAGGAAGAAGGTCTATGTTCCAAGACCTGGTGCTTAAATCTGCTGGAGAAGTGAAGTTTGGAGGAGATCAGAAGGGAAAAATTATTGGCTCAGGAACTATAAAGTCTGGTAACTCTCCTTCTATTTCTAATGTTCTTCTAGTAGATGGATTAGCTCATAACTTATTGTCCATAAGTCAATTAAGTGACAATGGTTATGACATAATCTTTAATCAAAAGTCTTGCAAGGCTGTAAGTCAGAAGGATGGCTCAATCCTATTACAGGCAAGAGAAAGAACAACATTTATAAGACAGATCTTCAGGATCTTAAGAATCAGAAGGTGACTTGTCTTATGTCTGTTTCTGAAGAGCAATGGGTCTGGCACAGGAGATTAGGACATGCTAGTTTGAGAAAGATTTCTCAGATTAACAAAATAAATCTTGTCAGAGGACTCCCTAATCTGAAATACAAATCAGATGCTCTTTGTGAAGCATGTCAGAAGGGCAAGTTCTCCAAACCTGCATTCAAGTCTAAGAATGTTGTCTCTTCCTCAAGGCCGTTAGAACTTTTGCACATTGATCTGTTTGGCCCAGTCAAAACAGCATCTGTCAAAGGGAAGAAATATGGATTAGTCATCGTTGATGATTATAGCCGCTGGACATGGGTAAAGTTCTTGAAACACAAGGATGAGTCTCATTCAGTGTTCTTTGAATTCTGCACTTAGACCCAAACTGAGAAGGAGTGTAAAATCATAAAGGTCAGAAGTGATCATGGTGGTGAATTTGAGAACAAATTCTTTGAGGAGTTCTTCAAAGAAAATGGTATTGCCCATGATTTCTCTTGTCCTAGAACTCCACAACAAAATGGAGTTGTAGAACGAAAGAATAGGACTCTACAAGAAATGGCTAGAACCATGATCAACGAAACCAATATGGCTAAGCACTTCTGGGCAGAAGCAATAAACACTGCATGTTATATTCAGAATAGAATCTCTATAAGACCTATTCTAAATAAGACTCCCTATGAATTGTGGAAGAACAGAAAGCCCAACATTTCATATTTTCATCCTTTTGGATGTGTTTGTTTTATTCTGAACACTAAAGATCATCTTGGTAAGTTTGATTCTAAGGCACAAAAGTGTTTTCTTCTGGGATATTCTAAACGCTCTAAAGGCTACAGAGTATACAATACTGAAACATTGATTGTAGAAGAATCAATCAATATCAGGTTTGATGATAAGCTTGGTCTTGAAAAGCCAAAGCAGTTTGAGAATTTTGCAGATTTTGACATTGATTTCTCAGAAGTTGAAGTACCAAGAAGCAAAGCTGCAGAAGCTGGCAGTCTCAGAAACAATGGATCAGAAGATCAAGTTGCTGCATCCTTAGAGAATCTCAGGATTTCTGAAGAACCAACTATCAGAAGATCACCTAGACTTGCCTCAGCTCACTCAGAAGATGTGATCCTTGGGAAGAAAGATGATCCTATCAGAACAAGATCATTTCTAAAGAATGGCAATCAGAAGTAGTGATCTGAATTAAAAGGCATAAAGTTTTTTTTAAAATACAGTTGTCATCTATTTCCAGATGGTAACACGTGTCTACCCTATTTGGACAAACATGCGTGCAGTTGAGGAGGCGCCTTTCCTAGGTAACTGTTCTATCACTTCATTTGTCATAATTTCTCTCTCCTCTTGTCACGTAACATTAAATGCCATTCATCATTTCTTTTATTTTTTTTTATTTTATATTCTTCAAACGTTTCAGTTTTTTCCTTCTTTCATTTCTCTCTCTTTGCGTTCAGTTTTTCATCGTTCACCATCTTTCTCTGTCTTTCTGCATTTCTGCATAAACCCTAGTTTACTCATCTTTCACCTAGCATTCATCATGAACCCATCTTCAAGTAACTCTCGGTCCGAAGAAATGTCTTCATCTCAACTGGTTCTCAACAAGTTTGACTTTGCTCCTCTGAAAACTTGCTCTTTGTCTCCATCGGAAATGGAAGTACTGTGTGAGTCCTCTGTGGACTTTGTTGACTTGGCTGCATATGCTTTCAAGCCAGAAGCTAGGTTTATGGCTCAAGGATGGGCTAACTATTTGGGTAGATTGGTTGGACCAGTCTTTCCCGCTCTTGTGAAAGATTTCTGGGCACACGCAACCGTCACCCCAACCGCCATTCTCTCTTTCGTGCTAGGGCATGAAGTGGTGATCACTGAAGCTCTGATCAGAAAACTGTACAATCTTGATGATGAAGAAGGTGAAACTGGTCCTCTTGCTGGAAGGGTTGATTGGAACAAAGTTGAGAAACTTATCTCAACCGTCACTGGTATTAACTCCAACATGACTGGCACGTTGAGACATCTATTTCAGGTGTGGGCTGAGATCATCATGGGTTCTCTTCACCATAGAAAGAAGTCTCTCTCCTCCACTTTCATCAATCCAGATCAGAAGTATACTCTCTATTGTATTGGAAAGAGCATTAAACTTAATATTTCCAACATACTCTTTGAAAACCTGAAGCTGGCTATTGAAGAGTCTAGGGATGAGTATCGGGAGCAGTATCCTCATCTTCCGAAGAATATTATTCCTTTCGGCAGAATGATCTCAGATATTCTGATTGAAAGTGATTTGCTGGAGTCTCTTAAGACTTGTGGAACTCCTTCTTTCTTCAGAATTGATCAAGGCAATGTCTTCTCTGGCTTTGATCTTTTAAGAATGAAACTGGTGAAGGAAATAATTTCTGTTCCAACTGTTCTCTCTGATATCCCTTTCAGAAGAGTCCCTGTTCAAGGCTTCTCAACCATGTTTCAAGCTGAACTGGTTAAAACTGTTAAGCACTATCTGGAAGATTCTGTGAAGACGCAAGCTTCCGTTGATCCTGCATGGATACGTGGAAGAGTGCTTCCCTCTCAGACTGATCTTCGGAAGAAGGATCAGAAGAAGAGAGAGAAGAAACTAAAAAGAAAAGCAGCAGAAGATGCTGCGAAAGAAGCTAAAAAGAAGAAGGTCACCTTTGACCCTCTTAAGGTGGATCCTTTCAGAGCTAAGAAGACTGGTATTTACTCCAGGCAGGAATACATCCCAACCCCCTCAGAATCTCCCTCATTCATTCTGCTGTCTCCTACTGAAACATCAACTCCCATCACACCCCCACAAATTAACCTGCAACCACCCTCACCCCCTATAATTCTGAACCCTACTCCCTCAACTACTATACTTCCCACAAATATTCCATCCTCATCACACCAAACTACAGATATTCCATCCTCATCTTCTAACCCTCTTCCTTCTGACCCTTGTCTCTCATATCCCATACCTACCAGGACCCCCAATCCATACTCCTGTTTTTACCCTTATTACAGCTTCACCTTTCACCCTCCTGCATCTGCTACTCCTGTCTTTCTTGAGCTCTTACACTATCGTGTGAACCGTTGGTTAGAGCTTCTGGAAACTGCCTACCGCCATAATCTGGATGAGTGTTCTCTTCGCAACCTCTGGAGAGCTCTTAGACAGAGTTTCCAAGTTGAAGCTATGAATGTGCAGAGAAGATTCACTGCTGAAGCACGTGGTGCTCCTGGACTCTTGTTAGAATTTGATGATGGCAGATATCGTCATGTCATCAAAAACAGAAGAATTCTTGCGGAAAGGATGCCTGAAGATGAGTTAACTGGAAATCCCTGCAGAACTCTTGTGGTCTGGCGACCAAAGTTCATGGTTCTGACTGGTGACTTTCAGGGGCTGTTCAATTGGTTCAGAATGAACCCTTCTGAAAGTGCTCCTGATATGGACTTTCCAGAAGTGGTCTATCCTGCAGCTGCAGCTGGTCCTCCTTCTCCAACAACTCTTGCAACCATTCTTCAAGCCTTGGAAGATGGAAATTCTGAGTTCCCAGAACCAGAATATGCTGAAGCTATTTCTGAGTCTGACTCAGATGTAGAGATGGAAGATGCTGAAGAGATTGACTGTTCTCATTCAGAAGATCATCCTGCTGAGAATGTGGTGGTACATTCTGATGATCTCCCTGAAGAGACTACCATGGAAGCAGCAGTGGAGAATGCTATACCAGTCAACAGAAGTCTGGAAGTTTCTTCTTCTGGTGAACCCTTCTATCTGGTGCGGACTTTGGAGGCCATGCAGAAGAATCAAAATGACCTGGCTTCTCGTCTGGATAGGCAAGATGAGACCAATGCAGAGTTCAGAGCCTTCATGGCAAGGCAGGCTGAGAGCAACAATGGGATTCATGAGACACTAGCCAAGATTTTGTCAATGCTAGGGTCTTAGTCTTTGTGTCTTAGTTGTTTTCTGCTTGTTTGTTGCATCTGTTTTTTTTTTGCATAACTCTTGTACTTCTGCTTGTTTTATCAATGATTATTTGCTTTTCTTTTTTTTTTTGTCGAATGCTTACATCTGAATCTTTTACATTCTTTTTGATGTTATGACAAAAAGGGGGAGAAATAGTGATAAATGATTTGATTTATATTAGCAGTTGCCGGGAAGAAAGCCCCCACATTACTAACAGAAGCTGCAAGCTTCATATGTTTCTAAGTTGTTTTGCAGGATTGAAAGCTCAACATTAGAAGCAAAATCATGAGGAATCGCAAATTCTGTAAAAGGAATATGCTCTTGGATTCTTGAAGCAAGCTGAGTGCTAAGAAGCTTCAGAATCAGTAGCAAGAAGGAAGAATGTTCACATATTCTGATGATAGAATATGATCTGAAACATTATGTCTATTTGTTCTGATACATTTTATATGGCTTATATGGCTCTGATACATATTATATGTTCTGAAACATATTTTATGTTCTGATTCATTCATGCTGACTTTTGTCGTTTAGTTTTGTTCTGTAACATTTCAGGATGTAGAGATGCTCTGATGATGCTCTGGTACATTCAACAATGTTCTGATACAATCTAGCATGAAGTGATGTAAGAAGAAATTCAAGCTCTGAAGTTGTCCTATGGAAGCAGAAATCAGAAGCAGTGAATGTTCTGAAGTTCAAGCATATGTGAACGTCTCTACTGAAATACTCAGGGAAGTCTTTTATTTATAAAATTCTTCTAGTATTAATTTCAGGGGGAGATTATTCATCTCAGGTGGAGATTTTTAATCTCAGGGGGAGACACATTCACATTATGTTTATATGCTTATGCTATAACTGTGTAATTGTCTTTTGCCGTCTGTTATTCTGATTGCAAATTCATATCATTTATATATGTTTTTGTCATCATGAAAAAGGGGGAGATTGTTAGAACAAGAATTGTTCTGATCAATAATCTTAGTTTTGATGATAACAATGTATATGAATTTTGCTCAAGATAATGTGGTACTCTAATCCTATGCAATTTCCTTTTCAGGAAATATATAAAGAGTATGCACAAATCAGCGCTAAGAAGCTTTGACTCAGAAGGTTCAGTATGCAACTTCAGCACATGGTCTGGCAAGACATCAGAAGATGGTCAAGCAGAATCAGAACATGGTCTATTAGAAGCATCAGAAGAACTTGAGTTCAGAAGCAGAAGCACTGAAGTCATGGAATCACGCTCAGAAGCATATCAAGATCAGAAGATCAGAAGATGCTCTGCACCAAGCTGTTTGTACTCTGATGATTTTCAACGTAGTATTTACAAAGAACAAATCAGAATCAAGTACTAGATGGCAGGCTACGCTGACTGACAAAAGGAACGTTAGAAGCTATTAAAGGCAATGTCAGTAGTCACAGCAAAAGCAAGGCTCGAGGTAGTTGACAAAACAGTGAAACATTAAATGCAATGCTGTACGGAATACGCAAAGCATTAAATGCTCCCAACGGTCATCTTCTCAAACGCCTATATAAATGAAGTTCTGATGAGAAGCAAGGTTACCAATTCTAAACAATTTCTGTGAATATTAACTTGCTGAAACGCTGTTCAACTCAAAGCTCAGAAACTTCATCTTCAACCTCACTACATTACTGTTGTAATACTTTAGTGAGTCTAAGCTTAAATCTGTAAGAGAAATATCACAGTTTGTGATTAACGCTTTTAAGAAGCAATTGTAATACTCTTAGAATTTGTTTACATTAATTTGTAAAGGACTAGAGTGATCGGGTTGTGATCAGTATACTCTAGAGAAGTCTTAGAAGGTCTCTAAGCAGTTGTTCCTAGAGTGATCAAGTTGTGATCAGAAGACTCTAGAAGACTTAGAAGTTGTCTAAGTGGAACACCATTGTAATCTCGTGTGATTAGTGGATTAAATCCTCAGTTGAGGTAAATCACCTTGTATAGGGTGGACTGGAGTAGTTTAGTTAACAACGAACCAGGATAAAAATAATTGTGCAAATTATTTTGATCTTACGAGTTTTGAAACTACACTTATTCAAACCCCCCCTTTCTAAGTGTTTTTCTATCCTTCAGTTAACTCAATGCCAGCTTATCAACCTCAGGTTTCGCAACAATCATTTCAACAAAGGTCGCAGCAACCTCAGCAACAGGTTCGACCTCCAAATTTCTACAACAACCGGGTTTCAAGGTATCCTCCTTTTGACCCCGTGCCAATGCCTTATGCGGATTTGTTTCCAACACTACTGGCGAAAGGACTCATTCAGACAAAGAATCCTCCAAATCCTGCATATGAATCATCACATTGGTTCAAGGCTGACCAATCTCGTCCTTATCATAAAGGGGCACCAGGTTACAACATTGAGAACTCTTTCAGTTTCAAGGCCGACGTCCAAAGATTAGTAAAGAATGGAATGCTGTCCTTCAAAGATACTAATCCTAATGTCCAGGCAAATCCTCTGCCGCAGCATAAAGAAGCTTCAGTAAATCTGATAGATCAACACCCCAATGTCATTCAAATCTACGACATTCGTCAGATAGGGGAAAATCTTGTCAAGATGCACGCTAGACAAGCTGGGTATGATCATGTACCACCTCACGACTACTTCACATGTGAAATTTGTCCAAAGAATAATCAAGGATGTGTTGTAGTTCAAGCTGCATTACAAGAACAAATGGACTTAGGATGGATTCAACACATTCGAGTCAAAACTGAGCACGACGTCAACATGGTTCAAGGATGTCCAGGAGAATATAAAATCTACAAAGTTGAAGATCTCGAAGGATCGGTAGTCAGGTTCCATAAGACTTTAAATGGACTTGCCTACTTTGGAGCGGATTTCCATCCTTACAGTAGATGCAGAATTTGTCGAACAAATTCACGAGGTTGTTTGCGTGTTCGCAACGACATTCAGAAACTGATGGATGAAAATACCATTACAGTTCTTGCCAACAGAGAAGATGACGAAGTCTTCACCGTATCTCCTCAAATTAATCAAGTTGAACCAACGCAAGTCAAGTATGACAGCAATTGCTCCGTTAGTCATCTACTTACCAGGTCCTGTACCGTATGAGTCCAGCAAGGCTATACCATACAAATACAATGCTACATTCATTGAAAATGGTAAAGAGATACCATTACCATCTGTTGTCAACATTGCTGACGTTAGTCGAGTCACCAGAAGTGGACGAGTCTTCAACAGAGCAACATAAAATGTGGAAAAGCCTTCGGAAGAAGCCCCACATAGGCAAGACAATCATCCGACCAATGCTGTTCAAGCGAAAGAAAATGATGAGATCTTAAAGTTAATCCAGAGGAGTGAATACAACACTGTAGACCAGCTGCTACATACTCCGTCTAGGATATCTGTTCTCTCCCCACTATTGAGTTTTGAAGCTCATAGGGAAGCTCTACAGAAAGTTTTAGAACAAGCTTTTGTAGAACCAAGTGTTACTGTAGGACAATTCAACAGTATCATTGCCAACATTTCCGCGGGAACTAGCCTGAGTTTCTGTGACGAAGATCTTCCTGAAGAAGGAGTGGACCATAACCTTCCACTTCACATCTCAGTTAGCTGCATGGGTGATGCACTCACGGGAGTCCTAATAGATAATGGATCCTCTCTTAACGTCATAGGGCTTTGCATTTTACTATTTCTTAGGAAAATGTCCCTCTTTGCTTCGCCCAAGGCAATAGAGTTTTGTTTTATAGGGTCTTTGTTTCAAGAAATGACTCTCAATAAATAAAAATGTCATTTTGTTCCTTCGTTAGTTTTTCCTTTTCTTTTTTCGGAAATTGGTAATCCTAAAAAACACCCTTAAAAAACATCAAAAATTCCATTAAATGCATACACCGAGTCTTCCCTCGTTGTCTAAATAAAACTTATCACACATATGCAGATTAATCATAAAATACCCCGTTGAAACGTGCGACCGTATGACTTCTCCAAGCTTTGGATTTCCTGTATTCGAGGCAGAGGAAGAAGAAGACGAAGAAATATCAAAGGAAATTTCACGGTTACTTCAACAAAAGGAAGAGGCCATTCAGCCATACAATGAGCCTCTAGAGATCATTAACCTTGGTTCCGATGGAAACAGAAAAGAGGTTAAGATTGGAGCTTCGCTCAGTTCAGAGATCAGAGAGAGTTTGATACAACTGCTCGAGGAATTCTCAGATGTCTTCGCTTGGTCCTATCAAGATATGCCAGGGTTGGATACCAGTATAGTGGAACATCACTTACCATTAAAAGCAGAATGCCATCCGGTCAAGCAAAAATTGAGAAGAACTCATCCAGAGATGGCCATGAAAATCAAAGAAGAAGTTCAAAAGCAAATCAACGCTGGTTTCCTCGTCACTTCAGAATACCCTCAGTGGTTGGCCAACATTGTTCCCGTTCCTAAGAAAGACGGAAAAGTCCGCATGTGCGTCGACTATAGAGATTTGAACAAGGCTAGCCCAAAGGACGATTTTCCTTTACCACATATTGATATATTGGTGGATAGTACAGCGAAATCCAAAGTTTTCTCATTCATGGATGGATTTTCGGGATATAACCAAATCAAAATGGCACCTGAAGACATGGAGAAAACAACTTTCATCACCCCCTGGGGCACGTTCTGCTATCGCGTTATGCCTTTTGGACTAAAGAACGCAGGGGCAACATATCAAAGAGCCATGACTACACTTTTCCACGACATGATGCATAAGGAAGTGGAAGTCTATGTGGATGACATGATTGCTAAATCAGAGAATGAGGAAGATCACATACCGAATCTGACAAAGTTATTTCAACGCTTACGGAAGTTTCAGCTTCGCCTGAATCCCAACAAGTGTACCTTTGGTGTCTACTCAGGAAAACTCCTTGGTTTCATCATCAGCAAACGAGGAATTGAAGTGGATCCAGACAAAGTCAAGGCAATTCAAGAAATGCCTTCACCCAGAACCGAAAAACAAGTTAGAGGATTTCTTGGACGTCTGAATTACATCTCGAGATTTATATATTTCATGACTGCAACTTGTGCTCCAATTTTCAAACTTCTACGGAAAAATCAAAGTTGCGTCTGGACAGACGATTGTCAGAAAGCGTTCGACATCATTAAGGAATATCTGCTCGAACCACCCATCCTGTCTCCTCCAGTGGAAGGAAGACCTTTGATAATGTACTTAACCGTCTTAGAAGATTCCATGGGTTGTGTCCTTGGACAGCAAGACGAGACAAAGAGAAAAGAGCATGCCATCTACTACCTGAGCAAGAAATTCACGGACTGTGAATCCCGCTACCCCATGCTCGAAAAAACGTGTTGTGCATTGGCCTGGGCTGCCAAGCATCTCCGCCAGTACATGATTCGACATACTAGTTTGATCTCCCTTATGGATCCAATCAAGTACATCTTTGAGAAGCCTGCTTTAACTGGGAGAATTGCCCATTGGCAGATGTTGTTATCAGAATATGACATTGAGTATCACGCACAGAAAGCCGTGAAAGGAAGCATTCTAGCTGAGCACCTGGCTCACCACCCACTCAATGGTCATGAATCAACCAGTTTTGACTTTCCGGACGAGGACGTCATGTACCTCAAGATGAAAGATTACGACGAGCCACTACCAGACGAAGGACCTGAGATAGGATCCCAATGGGGCTTAATCTTTGACGGAGCTGTCAATGCTTATGGACGAGGAATTGGGGCAATCATTGTTACACCACAGGGTACCCATATTCCATTTACCGCCAGATTAACTTTCAAATGCACAAACAATGAGGCCGAATATGAAGCTTGCATCATGGGTCTCGAAGAAGCCATGGATCTAAGAATCAAACACTTGGATGTATATGGAGATTCTGCTTTGGTCATCAATCAAATCAAAGGAGAATGGGAAACAAGCCAACCTGGGCTAATCCCTTACAAAGACTACGCGAGAAGATTGTTACCATTCTTCGACAGGGTAGATTTTCATCACATTCCTCGTGAAGAAAATAACTTGGCTGATGCATTAGCCACGCTCTCTTCCATGAGTAGGATAAATCATTGGAATGACATTCCTCAGATCGATGTTATGCGCCTAGATAGGCCCGCTCATGTTTTCACAGTAGAAGCAATCATCGACGACAAACCGTGGTATCACGACATCAAGAACTTTCTTCAAAAACAAGAGTACCCGCTTGGGGCATCAAAGAAAGATAGAAAAACTTTGAGAAAGTTAGCTGGCAGATTCTTCCTGAATGAAGATGTTCTGTACAAGAGAAATTTCGACATGGTTCTGCTCAGATGCGTTGACAAGAAAGAAGCAGAAACACTCATGAGAGAAATACATGAAGGTTCCTTTGGTACTCACACCAATGGACACACCATGACAAGGAAAATACTGAAAGCAGGATATTATTGGCTGACAATGGAGTCAGATTGCTACCAGTATGCAAAGAGGTGTCACAAATGTCAGATCTACGCCGATAGAATTCATGTGCCACCATCTCTTCTCAACATACTCTCTTCCCCTTGGCCTTTCTCCATGTGGGGAATCGACATGATTGGAATGATTGAGCCGAAAGCGTCCAACGGACATCGCTTCATCTTGGTAGCCATAGACTATTTCACCAAGTGGGTTGAAGCAGCTTCATATGCAAACGTCACAAGACAAGTTGTTGTCAAGTTTATCAAGAATCACATCATCTGTCGCTACGACATTCCTAGTAGGATAATCACTGACAATGGGTCAAATTTGAATAACAAAATGATGAAGGAGCTTTGTGAAGAATTCAAGATTGAACATCATAACTCATCTCCTTACAGACCAAAGATGAATGGAGTTGTAGAAGCAGCTAACAAGAACATCAAGAAAATCATTCAGAAGATGGTCATCACTTACAAAGATTGGCATGAAATGCTCCCGTTTGCTCTTCATGGTTACCGTACATTTGTACGTACTTCGACTGGAGCAACTCCTTTCTCCCTTGTATATGGCATGGAGGCAGTCCTACCCATAGAGGTTGAGATCCCATCAATGAGAGTCTTGATGGAAGCAAAATTAGCAGAAGCCAAGTGGTGTCAAAGCAGATTCGATGAATTGAACTTAATCGAAGAAAAGCGCATGACAGCTTTATGCCACGGACAGCTATATCAACAAAGAATGAAGAAAGCTTTCGACAAAAAGGTTCGACCTCGCACAATCAAAGAAGGCGACCTTGTACTCAAAAAGATTCAATCTTTTCTCACAGATTCGAGAGGGAAATGGACTCCCAACTATGACGGCCCATACGTGGTCAAGAGAGCTTTCTCAGGAGGAGCCTTAATACTCACGACTATGGATGGAGAAGAATTCACCCGTCCTGTGAACATCGACGCAGTCAAGAAATACTTCGCCTAAATAAATAAAAGAACAGCTCGCTAAGTTGAAAACTCGCAAAGAGCGGCTTAGGCAAAAAAGAGCGTCTCGGTGAATCGAAAACCCGAAAGGGCGATTCAGGCAAAAGTTAGAGACATAAAAAATATAATAATCAATCCCGGTAGACTTAAAACCCGAAAGGGGTAGTTTACGCAAAAGTTAGGGATATATGGCAAGTAACTGTGTTCAGGATGAACTTGATCATTCGAAATCCATAGCGGAGTATTCATCATCAGTAGGTCATCTTCTACAAAGCACGGATACAGCGCAATTCAGAGTGGAAGGGAAAGATAACGGTCGTCACGTTTCATCGTAGCCCTTTTCCCAAAAATTACCAATTTCCAACTTTGTAAATACTCCATGGAATCAAGCATTTGGCTGGTTACCATTCCATAAATAATAATTTGAGCCTTGTGCCTTTTCTTTGCAATCGAGTCTTATTCAGTTTCTTGAAATGCATTTTAAGTTTAAACAGTCATTTTCTTGAAATAAATGTTTTCATAAAATAAAATGAATTTACTTGCAAAAATAGAGGTGAAGTTTCTTTCTAAGGCTTGCATACAATGGGAAGAATGCAAACAGTTGCTCCGAGAACGGTTGAGACTCCGGGAACCAAGATTTCCCCATGAGGTCGCTTTGCGAACATCTCCCGATGACGGATCTTCAATTCAAGTCATATCACTCACTTCAAAACAGCGGGCATCTGATAACCAGGTATCCCCAACGGCGTGCATATCTCAAGAAGAAGACATCTTCTGATCAACAAGATTCAAGTCGTATCCCAGGATTTCACATGCGCGACAATTCTATTCACATTCACTTTACATTTTATAATCATCATATTCATGCATGCTTTGCACCTCATAACTTCATAATTAGCATAGCCTAGAGAGATTTTGATCATGTTCATGCCCGGGTCACTGAGGCATATACTCGGGATTCCCCAGCAAGTCAGCAAGCAGAAATCTCCCTCAAAGAGTAAGTTTGTTCACTACTTTTATTATCCCGCAATGGGTCAGTAGACGACATTCTTCTCCGGAAGATAGTTTGTCCACTTTTGGACTTCCCAAGCAGGTCAACAGTTGACAATCTTCTCCGGAAGATAGTTTGTCCGCTTTCGAATTTCCCCACCAAAGTAAGCAAATGGCAGTCTCCTTCAGCAGAAGACAGTTTGCTCACTTTTTTCTAAGACGGGTCAACGAATGGCAGTCTCTTTCAGCAGAAGACAGTTCGTTCCGCTTAAGGATTTCTCGACAGGGTCGGAAAATGGCAGTCTTTTTCAACAGAAGACAATTTGTTCCCTTAGAGATAACAAATGGCAGTCTTCTTCATGAAGACAGTTCGTTTAAGAATTCTTATTTTAAAGTCAGCAAATGGCAGTCTCCTTCAGCAGAAGACGGTTTGCTCACTTTTTCCTAAGACGGGTCAACGAATGGCAGTCTCTTTCAGCAGAAGACAGTTCGTTCCACTTAAGGATTTCTCGACAGGGTCGGCAAATGGCAGTCTCTTTCAACAGAAGACAGTTTGTTCCCTTAGAGATAACGAATGACAGTCTTCTTCATGAAGACAGTTCGTTTAAGAATTCTTATTTTAATGTCAGCAAATGGCAGTCTCCTTCAGCAGAAGACAATTTGCTCACTTTTTCCTAAGACGGGTCAACGACTGGCAGTCTCTTTCAGTAGAAGACAGTTCGTTCCGCTTAAGGATTTCTCGACAGGGTCGGCAAATGGCAGTCTCTTTCAACAGAAGACAGTTTGTTCCCTTAGAGATAACGAATGGCAGTCTTCTTCATGAAGACAGTTCGTTTAAGAATTCTTATTTTCAAAGTCAGCAAATGGCAGTCTCCTCCATTAGAAGACAGTTTGCTCACTTTTTCCTAAGACGGGTCAACGAATGGCAGTCTCTTTCAGCAGAAGACAGTTCGTTCCGCTTAAGGATTTCTCAACAGGGTCGGAAAATGGCAGTCTCTTTCAACAGAAGACAGTTTGTTCCCTTTGAGATAACGGATGGCAGTCTTCTTCATGAAGACAGTTCGTTTAAGGATTCTTTATTAAAGTTGAGCGAATGGCAGTCTCTTTCAGCAGAAGACAGTTTACTCACTTTTTCAGGCAGAGATAACGAATGGCAGCCTTCTTCACGAAGACAGTTCGTTTTGCTTAAAGATTCCTCAGCAAAGTCAGCAAATGGCAGTCTCTTTCAGCAGAAGACAATTTGTTTCCCTATTAATTGACGAATGGCAGTCTTTCCCAAGGAAAGACAGTTTGTCTGTTTAATACCCAAGGGATCGGCAAATGGCAGTTTCTTCGCAAGAAACAGTTTGTCTACTTTCGAGATGTTTTATCCCCATTAGGGTCGACAAATGGCAGTTCTTCTCCTAGGAGAACAGTTTGTTATTTTCCCAGCGGAGTCGACAAATGGCAGTTCTTCTCCTAGGAGAACAGTTTGTTATTTTCCCAGCGGAGTCGACAAATGGCAATTCTCCTCCTAGGAAAACAGTTTGTTAATTCCCCAGCATAAGTTGATGAATGGCAACTTTTGTCCCAAAAATAGTTCATCTACTTTCAAGCAAAGTCATTATCTCCTCAAAAGGATGCATGATCATATGGCACTCCTTCGAAGACTTCACATTGAAGAAAATTATGATAAAGTTTCTCGTCATCCGTCAAATGGCATCTCTCCAACGAGCGTTGGTGAGAAGTTTGATGAGGAAACAAACCTTTGGAGATTTTTCTCTTTATCTGAGATATCGTCCAAAATCACAACTAAGACCAGTTTCGCGATTGGACATCCGAAACGAGAGAGAGTTGTTTACCTTTTTCTAAGTATTAACACTTAGTCCAAGAAGATGGATTGCGCATTCCACATTGCCGTCCATTCACCAGAATTTGCATAAGCACATTTCTACAGGAGTTTGTCTCCCTATCCCCCGCAGAATGCGACAATAGGATCAAGCCATGCAAGAATTTTATTGTAACCGTGACATCTCAAGGACGCCCAAAATTCGGGCATTCTTTGATATTTAAGTCTCTTTCACCCAGGAGAGATCGAGATATCAATCTCTCTCCCTCCAGATAAAAGAAACTTAAATAGGGGCATCTGTCATACCCTAATTTTGACCCCCCCTGAGATGTCATATCTTCAGGCTTTTCATCAGATCAAAACAAATACCCAAAAGCAGTTACTTCTTCATCTGGCATTTAATCGAGGATGGTCAGGAGTAAAAGAACTCAGGCAAAGGATCAATCAATAGAAGAATTAGTCTCTAACACAATCATAGGACTCAAAAGCTT